>NW_024607915.1:0-41944 GCF_018296145.1 Oncorhynchus tshawytscha
AATATAATAGAGACAGTAGATCTAGCTGGTCTGTCATAATATAATAGAGACAGTAGATCTAGCTGGTCTGTCATAATATAATAGAGACAGTAGATCTAGCTGGTCTGTCATAATATAATAGAGACAGTAGATCTAGCTGGTCTGTCATAATATAATAGAGACAGTAGATCTAGCTGGTCTGTCATAATATAATAGAGACAGTAGATCTAGCTGGTCTGTCATAATATAATAGAGACAGTAGATCTAGCTGGTCTGTCATAATATAATAGAGACAGTAGATCTAGCTGGTCTGTCATAATATAATAGAGACAGTAGATCTAGCTGGTCTGTCATAATATAATAGAGACAGTAGATCTAGCTGGTCTGTCATAATATAATAGAGACAGTAGATCTAGCTGGTCTGTCATATTATAATAGAGACAGTAGATCTAGCTGGTCTGTCATAATATAATAGAGACAGTAGATCTAGCTGGTCTGTCATAATATAATAGAGACAGTAGATCTAGCTGGTCTGTCATAATATAATAGAGACAGTAGATCTAGCTGGTCTGTCATAATATAATAGAGACAGTAGATCTAGCTGGTCTGTCATAATATAATAGAGACAGTAGATCTAGCTGGTCTGTCATAATACAATGGAGACAGTAGATCTAGCTGGTCTGTCATAATATAATAGAGACAGTAGATCTAGCTGGTCTGTCATAATATAATAGAGACAGTAGATCTAGCTGGTCTGTCATAATATAATAGAGACAGTAGATCTAGCTGGTCTGTCATAATATAATAGAGACAGTAGATCTAGCTGGTCTGTCATAATATAATAGAGACAGTAGATCTAGCTGGTCTGTCATAATATAATAGAGACAGTAGATCTAGCTGGTCTGTCATAATATAATAGAGACAGTAGATCTAGCTGGTCTGTCATAATATAATAGAGACAGTAGATCTAGCTGGTCTGTCATAATATAATAGAGACAGTAGATCTAGCTGGTCTGTCATAATATAATAGAGACAGTAGATCTAGCTGGTCTGTCATAATATAATAGAGACAGTAGATCTAGCTGGTCTGTCATAATATAATAGAGACAGTAGATCTAGCTGGTCTGTCATAATATAATAGAGACAGTAGATCTAGCTGGTCTGTCATAATATAATAGAGACAGTAGATCTAGCTGGTCTGTCATAATATAATAGAGACAGTAGATCTAGCTGGTCTGTCATAATATAATAGAGACAGTAGATCTAGCTGGTCTGTCATAATATAATAGAGACAGTAGATCTAGCTGGTCTGTCATAATATAATAGAGACAGTAGATCTAGCTGGTCTGTCATAATATAATAGAGACAGTAGATCTAGCTGGTCTGTCATAATATAATAGAGACAGTAGATCTAGCTGGTCTGTCATAATATAATAGAGACAGTAGATCTAGCTGGTCTGTCATAATATAATAGAGACAGTAGATCTAGCTGGTCTGTCATAATATAATAGAGACAGTAGATCTAGCTGGTCTGTCATAATATAATAGAGACAGTAGATCTAGCTGGTCTGTCATAATATAATAGAGACAGTAGATCTAGCTGGTCTGTCATAATATAATAGAGACAGTAGATCTAGCTGGTCTGTCATAATATAATAGAGACAGTAGATCTAGCTGGTCTGTCATAATATAATAGAGACAGTAGATCTAGCTGGTCTGTCATAATATAATAGAGACAGTAGATCTAGCTGGTCTGTCATAATATAATAGAGACAGTAGATCTAGCTGGTCTGTCATATTATAATAGAGACAGTAGATCTAGCTGGTCTGTCATAATATAATAGAGACAGTAGATCTAGCTGGTCTGTCATAATATAATAGAGACAGTAGATCTAGCTGGTCTGTCATAATATAATAGAGACAGTAGATCTAGCTGGTCTGTCATAATATAATAGAGACAGTAGATCTAGCTGGTCTGTCATAATATAATAGAGACAGTAGATCTAGCTGGTCTGTCATAATATAATAGAGACAGTAGATCTAGCTGGTCTGTCATAATATAATAGAGACAGTAGATCTAGCTGGTCTGTCATAATATAATAGAGACAGTAGATCTAGCTGGTCTGTCATAATATAATAGAGACAGTAGATCTAGCTGGTCTGTCATAATATAATAGAGACAGTAGATCTAGCTGGTCTGTCATAATATAATAGAGACAGTAGATCTAGCTGGTCTGTCATATTATAATAGAGACAGTAGATCTAGCTGGTCTGTCATAATATAATAGAGACAGTAGATCTAGCTGGTCTGTCATAATATAATAGAGACAGTAGATCTAGCTGGTCTGTCATAATATAATAGAGACAGTAGATCTAGCTGGTCTGTCATAATATAATAGAGACAGTAGATCTAGCTGGTCTGTCATAATATAATAGAGACAGTAGATCTAGCTGGTCTGTCATAATATAATAGAGACAGTAGATCTAGCTGGTCTGTCATAATATAATAGAGACAGTAGATCTAGCTGGTCTGTCATAATATAATAGAGACAGTAGATCTAGCTGGTCTGTCATAATATAATAGAGACAGTAGATCTAGCTGGTCTGTCATAATATAATAGAGACAGTAGATCTAGCTGGTCTGTCATAATATAATAGAGACAGTAGATCTAGCTGGTCTGTCATAATATAATAGAGACAGTAGATCTAGCTGGTCTGTCATAATATAATAGAGACAGTAGATCTAGCTGGTCTGTCATAATATAATAGAGACAGTAGATCTAGCTGGTCTGTCATAATATAATAGAGACAGTAGATCTAGCTGGTCTGTCATAATATAATAGAGACAGTAGATCTAGCTGGTCTGTCATAATATAATAGAGACAGTAGATCTAGCTGGTCTGTCATAATATAATAGAGACAGTAGATCTAGCTGGTCTGTCATAATATAATAGAGACAGTAGATCTAGCTGGTCTGTCATAATATAATAGAGACAGTAGATCTAGCTGGTCTGTCATAATATAATAGAGACAGTAGATCTAGCTGGTCTGTCATAATATAATAGAGACAGTAGATCTAGCTGGTCTGTCATAATATAATAGAGACAGTAGATCTAGCTGGTCTGTCATAATATAATAGAGACAGTAGATCTAGCTGGTCTGTCATAATATAATAGAGACAGTAGATCTAGCTGGTCTGTCATAATATAATAGAGACAGTAGATCTAGCTGGTCTGTCATAATATAATAGAGACAGTAGATCTAGCTGGTCTGTCATAATATAATAGAGACAGTAGATCTAGCTGGTCTGTCATAATATAATAGAGACAGTAGATCTAGCTGGTCTGTCATAATATAATAGAGACAGTAGATCTAGCTGGTCTGTCATAATATAATAGAGACAGTAGATCTAGCTGGTCTGTCATAATATAATAGAGACAGTAGATCTAGCTGGTCTGTCATAATATAATAGAGACAGTAGATCTAGCTGGTCTGTCATAATATAATAGAGACAGTAGATCTAGCTGGTCTGTCATAATATAATAGAGACAGTAGATCTAGCTGGTCTGTCATAATATAATAGAGACAGTAGATCTAGCTGGTCTGTCATAATATAATAGAGACAGTAGATCTAGCTGGTCTGTCATAATATAATAGAGACAGTAGATCTAGCTGGTCTGTCATAATATAATAGAGACAGTAGATCTAGCTGGTCTGTCATAATATAATAGAGACAGTAGATCTAGCTGGTCTGTCATAATATAATAGAGACAGTAGATCTAGCTGGTCTGTCATAATATAATAGAGACAGTAGATCTAGCTGGTCTGTCATAATATAATAGAGACAGTAGATCTAGCTGGTCTGTCATAATATAATAGAGACAGTAGATCTAGCTGGTCTGTCATAATATAATAGAGACAGTAGATCTAGCTGGTCTGTCATAATATAATAGAGACAGTAGATCTAGCTGGTCTGTCATAATATAATAGAGACAGTAGATCTAGCTGGTCTGTCATAATATAATAGAGACAGTAGATCTAGCTGGTCTGTCATAATATAATAGAGACAGTAGATCTAGCTGGTCTGTCATAATATAATAGAGACAGTAGATCTAGCTGGTCTGTCATAATATAATAGAGACAGTAGATCTAGCTGGTCTGTCATAATATAATAGAGACAGTAGATCTAGCTGGTCTGTCATAATATAATAGAGACAGTAGATCTAGCTGGTCTGTCATAATATAATAGAGACAGTAGATCTAGCTGGTCTGTCATAATATAATAGAGACAGTAGATCTAGCTGGTCTGTCATAATATAATAGAGACAGTAGATCTAGCTGGTCTGTCATAATATAATAGAGACAGTAGATCTAGCTGGTCTGTCATAATATAATAGAGACAGTAGATCTAGCTGGTCTGTCATAATATAATAGAGACAGTAGATCTAGCTGGTCTGTCATAATATAATAGAGACAGTAGATCTAGCTGGTCTGTCATAATATAATAGAGACAGTAGATCTAGCTGGTCTGTCATAATATAATAGAGACAGTAGATCTAGCTGGTCTGTCATAATATAATAGAGACAGTAGATCTAGCTGGTCTGTCATATTATAATAGAGACAGTAGATCTAGCTGGTCTGTCATAATATAATAGAGACAGTAGATCTAGCTGGTCTTGTCATAATATAATAGAGACAGTAGATCTAGCTGGTCTGTCATAATATAATAGAGACAGTAGATCTAGCTGGTCTGTCATAATATAATAGAGACAGTAGATCTAGCTGGTCTGTCATAATATAATAGAGACAGTAGATCTAGCTGGTCTGTCATAATATAATAGAGACAGTAGATCTAGCTGGTCTGTCATAATATAATAGAGACAGTAGATCTAGCTGGTCTGTCATAATATAATAGAGACAGTAGATCTAGCTGGTCTGTCATAATATAATAGAGACAGTAGATCTAGCTGGTCTGTCATAATATAATAGAGACAGTAGATCTAGCTGGTCTGTCATAATATAATAGAGACAGTAGATCTAGCTGGTCTGTCATAATATAATAGAGACAGTAGATCTAGCTGGTCTGTCATAATATAATAGAGACAGTAGATCTAGCTGGTCTGTCATAATATAATAGAGACAGTAGATCTAGCTGGTCTGTCATAATATAATAGAGACAGTAGATCTAGCTGGTCTGTCATAATATAATAGAGACAGTAGATCTAGCTGGTCTGTCATAATATAATAGAGACAGTAGATCTAGCTGGTCTGTCATAATATAATAGAGACAGTAGATCTAGCTGGTCTGTCATAATATAATAGAGACAGTAGATCTAGCTGGTCTGTCATAATATAATAGAGACAGTAGATCTAGCTGGTCTGTCATAATATAATAGAGACAGTAGATCTAGCTGGTCTGTCATAATATAATAGAGACAGTAGATCTAGCTGGTCTGTCATAATATAATAGAGACAGTAGATCTAGCTGGTCTGTCATAATATAATAGAGACAGTAGATCTAGCTGGTCTGTCATAATATAATAGAGACAGTAGATCTAGCTGGTCTGTCATAATATAATAGAGACAGTAGATCTAGCTGGTCTGTCATAATATAATAGAGACAGTAGATCTAGCTGGTCTGTCATAATATAATAGAGACAGTAGATCTAGCTGGTCTGTCATAATATAATGGAGACAGTAGATCTAGCTGGTCTGTCATAATATAATAGAGACAGTAGATCTAGCTGGTCTGTCATAATATAATAGAGACAGTAGATCTAGCTGGTCTGTCATAATATAATAGAGACAGTAGATCTAGCTGGTCTGTCATAATATAATAGAGACAGTAGATCTAGCTGGTCTGTCATAATATAATAGAGACAGTAGATCTAGCTGGTCTGTCATAATATAATAGAGACAGTAGATCTAGCTGGTCTGTCATAATATAATAGAGACAGTAGATCTAGCTGGTCTGTCATAATATAATAGAGACAGTAGATCTAGCTGGTCTGTCATAATATAATAGAGACAGTAGATCTAGCTGGTCTGTCATAATATAATAGAGACAGTAGATCTAGCTGGTCTGTCATAATATAATAGAGACAGTAGATCTAGCTGGTCTGTCATAATATAATAGAGACAGTAGATCTAGCTGGTCTGTCATAATATAATAGAGACAGTAGATCTAGCTGGTCTGTCATAATATAATAGAGACAGTAGATCTAGCTGGTCTGTCATAATATAATAGAGACAGTAGATCTAGCTGGTCTGTCATAATATAATAGAGACAGTAGATCTAGCTGGTCTGTCATAATATAATAGAGACAGTAGATCTAGCTGGTCTGTCATAATATAATAGAGACAGTAGATCTAGCTGGTCTGTCATAATATAATAGAGACAGTAGATCTAGCTGGTCTGTCATAATATAATAGAGACAGTAGATCTAGCTGGTCTGTCATAATATAATAGAGACAGTAGATCTAGCTGGTCTGTCATAATATAATAGAGACAGTAGATCTAGCTGGTCTGTCATAATATAATAGAGACAGTAGATCTAGCTGGTCTGTCATAATATAATAGAGACAGTAGATCTAGCTGGTCTGTCATAATATAATAGAGACAGTAGATCTAGCTGGTCTGTCATAATATAATAGAGACAGTAGATCTAGCTGGTCTGTCATAATATAATAGAGACAGTAGATCTAGCTGGTCTGTCATAATATAATAGAGACAGTAGATCTAGCTGGTCTGTCATAATATAATAGAGACAGTAGATCTAGCTGGTCTGTCATAATATAATAGAGACAGTAGATCTAGCTGGTCTGTCATAATATAATAGAGACAGTAGATCTAGCTGGTCTGTCATAATATAATAGAGACAGTAGATCTAGCTGGTCTGTCATAATATAATAGAGACAGTAGATCTAGCTGGTCTGTCATAATATAATAGAGACAGTAGATCTAGCTGGTCTGTCATAATATAATAGAGACAGTAGATCTAGCTGGTCTGTCATAATATAATAGAGACAGTAGATCTAGCTGGTCTGTCATAATATAATAGAGACAGTAGATCTAGCTGGTCTGTCATAATATAATAGAGACAGTAGATCTAGCTGGTCTGTCATAATATAATAGAGACAGTAGATCTAGCTGGTCTGTCATAATATAATAGAGACAGTAGATCTAGCTGGTCTGTCATAATATAATAGAGACAGTAGATCTAGCTGGTCTGTCATAATATAATAGAGACAGTAGATCTAGCTGGTCTGTCATAATATAATAGAGACAGTAGATCTAGCTGGTCTGTCATAATATAATAGAGACAGTAGATCTAGCTGGTCTGTCATAATATAATAGAGACAGTAGATCTAGCTGGTCTGTCATAATATAATAGAGACAGTAGATCTAGCTGGTCTGTCATAATATAATAGAGACAGTAGATCTAGCTGGTCTGTCATAATATAATAGAGACAGTAGATCTAGCTGGTCTGTCATAATATAATAGAGACAGTAGATCTAGCTGGTCTGTCATAATATAATAGAGACAGTAGATCTAGCTGGTCTGTCATAATATAATAGAGACAGTAGATCTAGCTGGTCTGTCATAATATAATAGAGACAGTAGATCTAGCTGGTCTGTCATAATATAATAGAGACAGTAGATCTAGCTGGTCTGTCATAATATAATAGAGACAGTAGATCTAGCTGGTCTGTCATAATATAATAGAGACAGTAGATCTAGCTGGTCTGTCATAATATAATAGAGACAGTAGATCTAGCTGGTCTGTCATAATATAATAGAGACAGTAGATCTAGCTGGTCTGTCATAATATAATAGAGACAGTAGATCTAGCTGGTCTGTCATAATATAATAGAGACAGTAGATCTAGCTGGTCTGTCATAATATAATAGAGACAGTAGATCTAGCTGGTCTGTCATAATATAATAGAGACAGTAGATCTAGCTGGTCTGTCATAATATAATAGAGACAGTAGATCTAGCTGGTCTGTCATAATATAATAGAGACAGTATATCTACCTGGTCTGTCATAATATAATAGAGACAGTGGATCTAGCTGGTCTGTCATAATATAATAGCGACAGTAGATCTAGCTGGTCTGTCATAATATAATATGAGACAGTAGATCTAGCTGGTCTGTCATAATATAATAGAGACAGTAGATATAGCTGGTCTGTCATAATATAATAGAGACAGTAGATCTAGCTGGTCTGTCATAATATAATAGAGACAGTAGATCTAGCTGGTCTGTCATAATATAATAGAGACAGTAGATCTAGCTGGTCTGTCATAATATAATAGAGACAGTAGATCTAGCTGGTCTGTCATAATATAATAGAGACAGTAGATCTAGCTGGTCTGTCATAATATAATAGAGACAGTAGATCTAGCTGGTCTGTCATAATATAATAGAGACAGTAGATCTAGCTGGTCTGTCATAATATAATAGAGACAGTAGATCTAGCTGGTCTGTCATAATATAATAGAGACAGTAGATCTAGCTGGTCTGTCATAATATAATAGAGACAGTAGATCTAGCTGGTCTGTCATAATATAATAGAGACAGTAGATCTAGCTGGTCTGTCATAATATAATAGAGACAGTAGATCTAGCTGGTCTGTCATAATATAATAGAGACAGTAGATCTAGCTGGTCTGTCATAATATAATAGAGACAGTAGATCTAGCTGGTCTGTCATAATATAATAGAGACAGTAGATCTAGCTGGTCTGTCATAATATAATAGAGACAGTAGATCTAGCTGGTCTGTCATAATATAATAGAGACAGTAGATCTAGCTGGTCTGTCATAATATAATAGAGACAGTAGATCTAGCTGGTCTGTCATAATATAATAGAGACAGTAGATCTAGCTGGTCTGTCATAATATAATAGAGACAGTAGATCTAGCTGGTCTGTCATAATATAATAGAGACAGTAGATCTAGCTGGTCTGTCATAATATAATAGAGACAGTAGATCTAGCTGGTCTGTCATAATATAATAGAGACAGTAGATCTAGCTGGTCTGTCATAATATAATAGAGACAGTAGATCTAGCTGGTCTGTCATAATATAATAGAGACAGTAGATCTAGCTGGTCTGTCATAATATAATAGAGACAGTAGATCTAGCTGGTCTGTCATAATATAATAGAGACAGTAGATCTAGCTGGTCTGTCATAATATAATAGAGACAGTAGATCTAGCTGGTCTGTCATAATATAATAGAGACAGTAGATCTAGCTGGTCTGTCATAATATAATAGAGACAGTAGATCTAGCTGGTCTGTCATAATATAATAGAGACAGTAGATCTAGCTGGTCTGTCATAATATAATAGAGACAGTAGATCTAGCTGGTCTGTCATAATATAATAGAGACAGTAGATCTAGCTGGTCTGTCATAATATAATAGAGACAGTAGATCTAGCTGGTCTGTCATAATATAATAGAGACAGTAGATCTAGCTGGTCTGTCATAATATAATAGAGACAGTAGATCTAGCTGGTCTGTCATAATATAATAGAGACAGTAGATCTAGCTGGTCTGTCATAATATAATAGAGACAGTAGATCTAGCTGGTCTGTCATAATATAATAGAGACAGTAGATCTAGCTGGTCTGTCATAATATAATAGAGACAGTAGATCTAGCTGGTCTGTCATAATATAATAGAGACAGTAGATCTAGCTGGTCTGTCATAATATAATAGAGACAGTAGATCTAGCTGGTCTGTCATAATATAATAGAGACAGTAGATCTAGCTGGTCTGTCATAATATAATAGAGACAGTAGATCTAGCTGGTCTGTCATAATATAATAGAGACAGTAGATCTAGCTGGTCTGTCATAATATAATAGAGACAGTAGATCTAGCTGGTCTGTCATAATATAATAGAGACAGTAGATCTAGCTGGTCTGTCATAATATAATAGAGACAGTAGATCTAGCTGGTCTGTCATAATATAATAGAGACAGTAGATCTAGCTGGTCTGTCATAATATAATAGAGACAGTAGATCTAGCTGGTCTGTCATAATATAATAGAGACAGTAGATCTAGCTGGTCTGTCATAATATAATAGAGACAGTAGATCTAGCTGGTCTGTCATAATATAATAGAGACAGTAGATCTAGCTGGTCTGTCATAATATAATAGAGACAGTAGATCTAGCTGGTCTGTCATAATATAATAGAGACAGTAGATCTAGCTGGTCTGTCATAATATAATAGAGACAGTAGATCTAGCTGGTCTGTCATAATATAATAGAGACAGTAGATCTAGCTGGTCTGTCATAATATAATAGAGACAGTAGATCTAGCTGGTCTGTCATAATATAATAGAGACAGTAGATCTAGCTGGTCTGTCATAATATAATAGAGACAGTAGATCTAGCTGGTCTGTCATAATATAATAGAGACAGTAGATCTAGCTGGTCTGTCATAATATAATAGAGACAGTAGATCTAGCTGGTCTGTCATAATATAATAGAGACAGTAGATCTAGCTGGTCTGTCATAATATAATAGAGACAGTAGATCTAGCTGGTCTGTCATAATATAATAGAGACAGTAGATCTAGCTGGTCTGTCATAATATAATAGAGACAGTAGATCTAGCTGGTCTGTCATAATATAATAGAGACAGTAGATCTAGCTGGTCTGTCATAATATAATAGAGACAGTAGATCTAGCTGGTCTGTCATAATATAATAGAGACAGTAGATCTAGCTGGTCTGTCATAATATAATAGAGACAGTAGATCTAGCTGGTCTGTCATAATATAATAGAGACAGTAGATCTAGCTGGTCTGTCATAATATAATAGAGACAGTAGATCTAGCTGGTCTGTCATAATATAATAGAGACAGTAGATCTAGCTGGTCTGTCATAATATAATAGAGACAGTAGATCTAGCTGGTCTGTCATAATATAATAGAGACAGTAGATCTAGCTGGTCTGTCATAATATAATAGAGACAGTAGATCTAGCTGGTCTGTCATAATATAATAGAGACAGTAGATCTAGCTGGTCTGTCATAATATAATAGAGACAGTAGATCTAGCTGGTCTGTCATAATATAATAGAGACAGTAGATCTAGCTGGTCTGTCATAATATAATAGAGACAGTAGATCTAGCTGGTCTGTCATAATATAATAGAGACAGTAGATCTAGCTGGTCTGTCATAATATAATAGAGACAGTAGATCTAGCTGGTCTGTCATAATATAATAGAGACAGTAGATCTAGCTGGTCTGTCATAATATAATAGAGACAGTAGATCTAGCTGGTCTGTCATAATATAATAGAGACAGTAGATCTAGCTGGTCTGTCATAATATAATAGAGACAGTAGATCTAGCTGGTCTGTCATAATATAATAGAGACAGTAGATCTAGCTGGTCTGTCATAATATAATAGAGACAGTAGATCTAGCTGGTCTGTCATAATATAATAGAGACAGTAGATCTAGCTGGTCTGTCATAATATAATAGAGACAGTAGATCTAGCTGGTCTGTCATAATATAATAGAGACAGTAGATCTAGCTGGTCTGTCATAATATAATAGAGACAGTAGATCTAGCTGGTCTGTCATAATATAATAGAGACAGTAGATCTAGCTGGTCTGTCATAATATAATAGAGACAGTAGATCTAGCTGGTCTGTCATAATATAATAGAGACAGTAGATCTAGCTGGTCTGTCATAATATAATAGAGACAGTAGATCTAGCTGGTCTGTCATAATATAATAGAGACAGTAGATCTAGCTGGTCTGTCATAATATAATAGAGACAGTAGATCTAGCTGGTCTGTCATAATATAATAGAGACAGTAGATCTAGCTGGTCTGTCATAATATAATAGAGACAGTAGATCTAGCTGGTCTGTCATAATATAATAGAGACAGTAGATCTAGCTGGTCTGTCATAATATAATAGAGACAGTAGATCTAGCTGGTCTGTCATAATATAATAGAGACAGTAGATCTAGCTGGTCTGTCATAATATAATAGAGACAGTAGATCTAGCTGGTCTGTCATAATATAATAGAGACAGTAGATCTAGCTGGTCTGTCATATTATAATAGAGACAGTAGATCTAGCTGGTCTGTCATAATATAATAGAGACAGTAGATCTAGCTGGTCTGTCATAATATAATAGAGACAGTAGATCTAGCTGGTCTGTCATAATATAATAGAGACAGTAGATCTAGCTGGTCTGTCATAATATAATAGAGACAGTAGATCTAGCTGGTCTGTCATAATATAATAGAGACAGTAGATCTAGCTGGTCTGTCATAATATAATAGAGACAGTAGATCTAGCTGGTCTGTCATAATATAATAGAGACAGTAGATCTAGCTGGTCTGTCATATTATAATAGAGACAGTAGATCTAGCTGGTCTGTCATAATATAATAGAGACAGTAGATCTAGCTGGTCTGTCATAATATAATAGAGACAGTAGATCTAGCTGGTCTGTCATAATATAATAGAGACAGTAGATCTAGCTGGTCTGTCATAATATAATAGAGACAGTAGATCTAGCTGGTCTGTCATAATATAATAGAGACAGTAGATCTAGCTGGTCTGTCATAATATAATAGAGACAGTAGATCTAGCTGGTCTGTCATAATATAATAGAGACAGTAGATCTAGCTGGTCTGTCATAATATAATAGAGACAGTAGATCTAGCTGGTCTGTCATAATATAATAGAGACAGTAGATCTAGCTGGTCTGTCATAATATAATAGAGACAGTAGATCTAGCTGGTCTGTCATAATATAATAGAGACAGTAGATCTAGCTGGTCTGTCATAATATAATAGAGACAGTAGATCTAGCTGGTCTGTCATAATATAATAGAGACAGTAGATCTAGCTGGTCTGTCATAATATAATAGAGACAGTAGATCTAGCTGGTCTGTCATAATATAATAGAGACAGTAGATCTAGCTGGTCTGTCATAATATAATAGAGACAGTAGATCTAGCTGGTCTGTCATAATATAATAGAGACAGTAGATCTAGCTGGTCTGTCATAATATAATAGAGACAGTAGATCTAGCTGGTCTGTCATAATATAATAGAGACAGTAGATCTAGCTGGTCTGTCATAATATAATAGAGACAGTAGATCTAGCTGGTCTGTCATAATATAATAGAGACAGTAGATCTAGCTGGTCTGTCATAATATAATAGAGACAGTAGATCTAGCTGGTCTGTCATAATATAATAGAGACAGTAGATCTAGCTGGTCTGTCATAATATAATAGAGACAGTAGATCTAGCTGGTCTGTCATAATATAATAGAGACAGTAGATCTAGCTGGTCTGTCATAATATAATAGAGACAGTAGATCTAGCTGGTCTGTCATAATATAATAGAGACAGTAGATCTAGCTGGTCTGTCATAATATAATAGAGACAGTAGATCTAGCTGGTCTGTCATAATATAATAGAGACAGTAGATCTAGCTGGTCTGTCATAATATAATAGAGACAGTAGATCTAGCTGGTCTGTCATAATATAATAGAGACAGTAGATCTAGCTGGTCTGTCATAATATAATAGAGACAGTAGATCTAGCTGGTCTGTCATAATATAATAGAGACAGTAGATCTAGCTGGTCTGTCATAATATAATAGAGACAGTAGATCTAGCTGGTCTGTCATAATATAATAGAGACAGTAGATCTAGCTGGTCTGTCATAATATAATAGAGACAGTAGATCTAGCTGGTCTGTCATAATATAATAGAGACAGTAGATCTAGCTGGTCTGTCATAATATAATAGAGACAGTAGATCTAGCTGGTCTGTCATAATATAATAGAGACAGTAGATCTAGCTGGTCTGTCATAATATAATAGAGACAGTAGATCTAGCTGGTCTGTCATAATATAATAGAGACAGTAGATCTAGCTGGTCTGTCATAATATAATAGAGACAGTAGATCTAGCTGGTCTGTCATAATATAATAGAGACAGTAGATCTAGCTGGTCTGTCATAATATAATAGAGACAGTAGATCTAGCTGGTCTGTCATAATATAATAGAGACAGTAGATCTAGCTGGTCTGTCATAATATAATAGAGACAGTAGATCTAGCTGGTCTGTCATAATATAATAGAGACAGTAGATCTAGCTGGTCTGTCATAATATAATAGAGACAGTAGATCTAGCTGGTCTGTCATAATATAATAGAGACAGTAGATCTAGCTGGTCTGTCATAATATAATAGAGACAGTAGATCTAGCTGGTCTGTCATAATATAATAGAGACAGTAGATCTAGCTGGTCTGTCATAATATAATAGAGACAGTAGATCTAGCTGGTCTGTCATAATATAATAGAGACAGTAGATCTAGCTGGTCTGTCATAATATAATAGAGACAGTAGATCTAGCTGGTCTGTCATAATATAATAGAGACAGTAGATCTAGCTGGTCTGTCATAATATAATAGAGACAGTAGATCTAGCTGGTATGTCATACTTTAATAGAGACAGTAGATCTAGCTGGTCTGTCATAATATAATAGAGACAGTAGATCTAGCTGGTCTGTCATAATATAATAGAGACAGTAGATCTAGCTGGTCTGTCATAATATAATAGAGACAGTAGATCTAGCTGGTCTGTCATAATATAATATGGACAGTAGATCTAGCTGGTCTGTCATAATACAATGGAGACAGTAGATCTAGCTGGTCTGTCATAATATAATAGAGACAGTAGATCTAGCTGGTCTGTCATAATATAATAGAGACAGTAGATCTAGCTGGTCTGTCATAATATAATAGAGACAGTAGATCTAGCTGGTCTGTCATAATATAATAGAGACAGTAGATCTAGCTGGTCTGTCATAATATAATAGAGACAGTAGATCTAGCTGGTCTGAAATTATATAATAGAGACAGTAGATCTAGCTGGTCTGTCATAATATAATAGAGACAGTAGATCTAGCTGGTCTGTCATAATATAATAGAGACAGTAGATCTAGCTGGTCTGTCATAATATAATAGAGACAGTAGATCTAGCTGGTCTGTCATAATATAATAGAGACAGTAGATCTAGCTGGTCTGTCATATTATAATAGAGACAGTAGATCTAGCTGGTCTGTCATACTATAATAGAGACAGTAGATCTAGCTGGTCTGTCATAATATAATAGAGACAGTAGATCTAGCTGGTCTGTCATAATATAATAGAGACAGTAGATCTAGCTGGTCTGTCATAATATAATAGAGACAGTAGATCTAGCTGGTCTGTCATAATATAATAGAGACAGTAGATCTAGCTGGTCTGTCATAATATAATAGAGACAGTAGATCTAGCTGGTCTGTCATAATATAATAGAGACAGTAGATCTAGCTGGTCTGTCATAATATAATAGAGACAGTAGATCTAGCTGGTCTGTCATAATATAATAGAGACAGTAGATCTAGCTGGTCTGTCATAATATAATAGAGACAGTAGATCTAGCTGGTCTGTCATAATATAATAGAGACAGTAGATCTAGCTGGTCTGTCATAATATAATAGAGACAGTAGATCTAGCTGGTCTGTCATAATATAATAGAGACAGTAGATCTAGCTGGTCTGTCATAATATAATAGAGACAGTAGATCTAGCTGGTCTGTCATAATATAATAGAGACAGTAGATCTAGCTGGTCTGTCATAATATAATAGAGACAGTAGATCTAGCTGGTCTGTCATAATATAATAGAGACAGTAGATCTAGCTGGTCTGTCATAATATAATAGAGACAGTAGATCTAGCTGGTCTGTCATAATATAATAGAGACAGTAGATCTAGCTGGTCTGTCATAATATAATAGAGACAGTAGATCTAGCTGGTCTGTCATAATATAATAGAGACAGTAGATCTAGCTGGTCTGTCATAATATAATAGAGACAGTAGATCTAGCTGGTCTGTCATAATATAATAGAGACAGTAGATCTAGCTGGTCTGTCATAATATAATAGAGACAGTAGATCTAGCTGGTCTGTCATAATATAATAGAGACAGTAGATCTAGCTGGTCTGTCATAATATAATAGAGACAGTAGATCTAGCTGGTCTGTCATAATATAATAGAGACAGTAGATCTAGCTGGTCTGTCATAATATAATAGAGACAGTAGATCTAGCTGGTCTGTCATAATATAATAGAGACAGTAGATCTAGCTGGTCTGTCATAATATAATAGAGACAGTAGATCTAGCTGGTCTGTCATAATATAATAGAGACAGTAGATCTAGCTGGTCTGTCATAATATAATAGAGACAGTAGATCTAGCTGGTCTGTCATAATATAATAGAGACAGTAGATCTAGCTGGTCTGTCATAATATAATAGAGACAGTAGATCTAGCTGGTCTGTCATAATATAATAGAGACAGTAGATCTAGCTGGTCTGTCATAATATAATAGAGACAGTAGATCTAGCTGGTCTGTCATAATATAATAGAGACAGTAGATCTAGCTGGTCTGTCATAATATAATAGACAGAGACAGTAGATCTAGCTGGTCTGTCATAATATAATAGAGACAGTAGATCTAGCTGGTCTGTCATAATATAATAGAGACAGTAGATCTAGCTGGTCTGTCATAATATAATAGAGACAGTAGATCTAGCTGGTCTGTCATAATATAATAGAGACAGTAGATCTAGCTGGTCTGTCATAATATAATAGAGACAGTAGATCTAGCTGGTCTGTCATAATATAATAGAGACAGTAGATCTAGCTGGTCTGTCATAATATAATAGAGACAGTAGATCTAGCTGGTCTGTCATAATATAATAGAGACAGTAGATCTAGCTGGTCTGTCATAATATAATAGAGACAGTAGATCTAGCTGGTCTGTCATAATATAATAGAGACAGTAGATCTAGCTGGTCTGTCATAATATAATAGAGACAGTAGATCTAGCTGGTCTGTCATAATATAATAGAGACAGTAGATCTAGCTGGTCTGTCATAATATAATAGAGACAGTAGATCTAGCTGGTCTGTCATAATATAATAGAGACAGTAGATCTAGCTGGTCTGTCATAATATAATAGAGACAGTAGATCTAGCTGGTCTGTCATAATATAATAGAGACAGTAGATCTAGCTGGTCTGTCATAATATAATAGAGACAGTAGATCTAGCTGGTCTGTCATAATATAATAGAGACAGTAGATCTAGCTGGTCTGTCATAATATAATAGAGACAGTAGATCTAGCTGGTCTGTCATAATATAATAGAGACAGTAGATCTAGCTGGTCTGTCATAATATAATAGAGACAGTAGATCTAGCTGGTCTGTCATAATATAATAGAGACAGTAGATCTAGCTGGTCTGTCATAATATAATAGAGACAGTAGATCTAGCTGGTCTGTCATAATATAATAGAGACAGTAGATCTAGCTGGTCTGTCATAATATAATAGAGACAGTAGATCTAGCTGGTCTGTCATAATATAATAGAGACAGTAGATCTAGCTGGTCTGTCATAATATAATAGAGACAGTAGATCTAGCTGGTCTGTCATAATATAATAGAGACAGTAGATCTAGCTGGTCTGTCATAATATAATAGAGACAGTAGATCTAGCTGGTCTGTCATAATATAATAGAGACAGTAGATCTAGCTGGTCTGTCATAATATAATAGAGACAGTAGATCTAGCTGGTCTGTCATAATATAATAGAGACAGTAGATCTAGCTGGTCTGTCATAATATAATAGAGACAGTAGATCTAGCTGGTCTGTCATAATATAATAGAGACAGTAGATCTAGCTGGTCTGTCATAATATAATAGAGACAGTAGATCTAGCTGGTCTGTCATAATATAATAGAGACAGTAGATCTAGCTGGTCTGTCATAATATAATAGAGACAGTAGATCTAGCTGGTCTGTCATAATATAATAGAGACAGTAGATCTAGCTGGTCTGTCATATTATAATAGAGACAGTAGATCTAGCTGGTCTGTCATAATATAATAGAGACAGTAGATCTAGCTGGTCTGTCATAATATAATAGAGACAGTAGATCTAGCTGGTCTGTCATAATATAATAGAGACAGTAGATCTAGCTGGTCTGTCATAATATAATAGAGACAGTAGATCTAGCTGGTCTGTCATAATATAATAGAGACAGTAGATCTAGCTGGTCTGTCATAATATAATAGAGACAGTAGATCTAGCTGGTCTGTCATAATATAATAGAGACAGTAGATCTAGCTGGTCTGTCATAATATAATAGAGACAGTAGATCTAGCTGGTCTGTCATAATATAATAGAGACAGTAGATCTAGCTGGTCTGTCATAATATAATAGAGACAGTAGATCTAGCTGGTCTGTCATAATATAATAGAGACAGTAGATCTAGCTGGTCTGTCATAATATAATAGAGACAGTAGATCTAGCTGGTCTGTCATAATATAATAGAGACAGTAGATCTAGCTGGTCTGTCATAATATAATAGAGACAGTAGATCTAGCTGGTCTGTCATAATATAATAGAGACAGTAGATCTAGCTGGTCTGTCATAATATAATAGAGACAGTAGATCTAGCTGGTCTGTCATAATATAATAGAGACAGTAGATCTAGCTGGTCTGTCATAATATAATAGAGACAGTAGATCTAGCTGGTCTGTCATAATATAATAGAGACAGTAGATCTAGCTGGTCTGTCATAATATAATAGAGACAGTAGATCTAGCTGGTCTGTCATAATATAATAGAGACAGTAGATCTAGCTGGTCTGTCATAATATAATAGAGACAGTAGATCTAGCTGGTCTGTCATAATATAATAGAGACAGTAGATCTAGCTGGTCTGTCATAATATAATAGAGACAGTAGATCTAGCTGGTCTGTCATAATATAATAGAGACAGTAGATCTAGCTGGTCTGTCATAATATAATAGAGACAGTAGATCTAGCTGGTCTGTCATAATATAATAGAGACAGTAGATCTAGCTGGTCTGTCATAATATAATAGAGACAGTAGATCTAGCTGGTCTGTCATAATATAATAGAGACAGTAGATCTAGCTGGTCTGTCATAATATAATAGAGACAGTAGATCTAGCTGGTCTGTCATAATATAATAGAGACAGTAGATCTAGCTGGTCTGTCATAATATAATAGAGACAGTAGATCTAGCTGGTCTGTCATAATATAATAGAGACAGTAGATCTAGCTGGTCTGTCATAATATAATAGAGACAGTAGATCTAGCTGGTCTGTCATAATATAATAGAGACAGTAGATCTAGCTGGTCTGTCATAATATAATAGAGACAGTAGATCTAGCTGGTCTGTCATAATATAATAGAGACAGTAGATCTAGCTGGTCTGTCATAATATAATAGAGACAGTAGATCTAGCTGGTCTGTCATAATATAATAGAGACAGTAGATCTAGCTGGTCTGTCATAATATAATAGAGACAGTAGATCTAGCTGGTCTGTCATAATATAATAGAGACAGTAGATCTAGCTGGTCTGTCATAATATAATAGAGACAGTAGATCTAGCTGGTCTGTCATAATATAATAGAGACAGTAGATCTAGCTGGTCTGTCATAATATAATAGAGACAGTAGATCTAGCTGGTCTGTCATAATATAATAGAGACAGTAGATCTAGCTGGTCTGTCATAATATAATAGAGACAGTAGATCTAGCTGGTCTGTCATAATATAATAGAGACAGTAGATCTAGCTGGTCTGTCATAATATAATAGAGACAGTAGATCTAGCTGGTCTGTCATAATATAATAGAGACAGTAGATCTAGCTGGTCTGTCATAATATAATAGAGACAGTAGATCTAGCTGGTCTGTCATAATATAATAGAGACAGTAGATCTAGCTGGTCTGTCATAATATAATAGAGACAGTAGATCTAGCTGGTCTGTCATAATATAATAGAGACAGTAGATCTAGCTGGTCTGTCATAATATAATAGAGACAGTAGATCTAGCTGGTCTGTCATAATATAATAGAGACAGTAGATCTAGCTGGTCTGTCATAATATAATAGAGACAGTAGATCTAGCTGGTCTGTCATATTATAATAGAGACAGTAGATCTAGCTGGTCTGTCATAATATAATAGAGACAGTAGATCTAGCTGGTCTGTCATAATATAATAGAGACAGTAGATCTAGCTGGTCTGTCATAATATAATAGAGACAGTAGATCTAGCTGGTCTGTCATAATATAATAGAGACAGTAGATCTAGCTGGTCTGTCATAATATAATAGAGACAGTAGATCTAGCTGGTCTGTCATAATATAATAGAGACAGTAGATCTAGCTGGTCTGTCATAATATAATAGAGACAGTAGATCTAGCTGGTCTGTCATAATATAATAGAGACAGTAGATCTAGCTGGTCTGTCATAATATAATAGAGACAGTAGATCTAGCTGGTCTGTCATAATATAATAGAGACAGTAGATCTAGCTGGTCTGTCATAATATAATAGAGACAGTAGATCTAGCTGGTCTGTCATAATATAATAGAGACAGTAGATCTAGCTGGTCTGTCATAATATAATAGAGACAGTAGATCTAGCTGGTCTGTCATAATATAATAGAGACAGTAGATCTAGCTGGTCTGTCATAATATAATAGAGACAGTAGATCTAGCTGGTCTGTCATAATATAATAGAGACAGTAGATCTAGCTGGTCTGTCATAATATAATGGAGACAGTAGATCTAGCTGGTCTGTCATAATATAATAGAGACAGTAGATCTAGCTGGTCTGTCATAATATAATAGAGACAGTAGATCTAGCTGGTCTGTCATAATATAATAGAGACAGTAGATCTAGCTGGTCTGTCATAATATAATAGAGACAGTAGATCTAGCTGGTCTGTCATAATATAATAGAGACAGTAGATCTAGCTGGTCTGTCATAATATAATAGAGACAGTAGATCTAGCTGGTCTGTCATAATATAATAGAGACAGTAGATCTAGCTGGTCTGTCATAATATAATAGAGACAGTAGATCTAGCTGGTCTGTCATAATATAATAGAGACAGTAGATCTAGCTGGTCTGTCATAATATAATAGAGACAGTAGATCTAGCTGGTCTGTCATAATATAATAGAGACAGTAGATCTAGCTGGTCTGTCATAATATAATAGAGACAGTAGATCTAGCTGGTCTGTCATAATATAATAGAGACAGTAGATCTAGCTGGTCTGTCATAATATAATAGAGACAGTAGATCTAGCTGGTCTGTCATAATATAATAGAGACAGTAGATCTAGCTGGTCTGTCATAATATAATAGAGACAGTAGATCTAGCTGGTCTGTCATAATATAATAGAGACAGTAGATCTAGCTGGTCTGTCATAATACAATGGAGACAGTAGATCTAGCTGGTCTGTCATAATATAATAGAGACAGTAGATCTAGCTGGTCTGTCATAATATAATAGAGACAGTAGATCTAGCTGGTCTGTCATATTATAATAGAGACAGTAGATCTAGCTGGTCTGTCATAGTATAATATGGACAGTAGATCTAGCTGGTCTGTCATAATATAATAGAGACAGTAGATCTAGCTGGTCTGTCATAATATAATAGAGACAGTAGATCTAGCTGGTCTGTCATAATATAATAGAGACAGTAGATCTAGCTGGTCTGTCATAATATAATAGAGACAGTAGATCTAGCTGGTCTGTCATATTATAATAGAGACAGTAGATCTAGCTGGTCTGTCATAATATAATAGAGACAGTAGATCTAGCTGGTCTGTCATATTATAATAGAGACAGTAGATCTAGCTGGTCTGTCATAATATAATAGAGACAGTAGATCTAGCTGGTCTGTCATAATATAATAGAGACAGTAGATCTAGCTGGTCTGTCATATTATAATAGAGACAGTAGATCTAGCTGGTCTGTCATAATATAATAGAGACAGTAGATCTAGCTGGTCTGTCATAATATAATAGAGACAGTAGATCTAGCTGGTCTGTCATAATATAATAGAGACAGTAGATCTAGCTGGTCTGTCATAATATAATAGAGACAGTAGATCTAGCTGGTCTGTCATAATATAATAGAGACAGTAGATCTAGCTGGTCTGTCATAATATAATAGAGACAGTAGATCTAGCTGGTCTGTCATAATATAATAGAGACAGTAGATCTAGCTGGTCTGTCATAATATAATAGAGACAGTAGATCTAGCTGGTCTGTCATAATATAATAGAGACAGTAGATCTAGCTGGTCTGTCATAATATAATAGAGACAGTAGATCTAGCTGGTCTGTCATAATATAATAGAGACAGTAGATCTAGCTGGTCTGTCATAATATAATAGAGACAGTAGATCTAGCTGGTCTGTCATATTATAATAGAGACAGTAGATCTAGCTGGTCTGTCATAATATAATAGAGACAGTAGATCTAGCTGGTCTGTCATAATATAATAGAGACAGTAGATCTAGCTGGTCTGTCATAATATAATAGAGACAGTAGATCTAGCTGGTCTGTCATAATATAATAGAGACAGTAGATCTAGCTGGTCTGTCATATTATAATAGAGACAGTAGATCTAGCTGGTCTGTCATAATATAATAGAGACAGTAGATCTAGCTGGTCTGTCATAATATAATAGAGACAGTAGATCTAGCTGGTCTGTCATAATATAATAGAGACAGTAGATCTAGCTGGTCTGTCATATTATAATAGAGACAGTAGATCTAGCTGGTCTGTCATAATATAATAGAGACAGTAGATCTAGCTGGTCTGTCATAATATAATAGAGACAGTAGATCTAGCTGGTCTGTCATAATATAATAGAGACAGTAGATCTAGCTGGTCTGTCATAATATAATAGAGACAGTAGATCTAGCTGGTCTGTCATAATATAATAGAGACAGTAGATCTAGCTGGTCTGTCATAATATAATAGAGACAGTAGATCTAGCTGGTCTGTCATAATATAATAGAGACAGTAGATCTAGCTGGTCTGTCATAATATAATAGAGACAGTAGATCTAGCTGGTCTGTCATAATATAATAGAGACAGTAGATCTAGCTGGTCTGTCATAATATAATAGAGACAGTAGATCTAGCTGGTCTGTCATAATATAATAGAGACAGTAGATCTAGCTGGTCTGTCATAATATAATAGAGACAGTAGATCTAGCTGGTCTGCCATAATATAGTAGAGACATAGAGACAGTAGATCTAGCTGGTGTGTCATATTATAATAGAGACAGTAGATCTAGCTGGTCTGTCATAATATAATAGAGACATTTGATCTAGCTGGTCTGTCATAATATAATAGAGACATTAGATCTAGCTGATCTGTCATAATATATAATAGAGACAGTAGATCTAGCTGGTCTGTCATAATATAATGGAGACAGTAGATCTAGCTGGTCTGTAATAATATAAAAGAGACAGTAGATCTAGCTGGTCTGTCATAATATAATAGAGACAGTAGATCTAGCTGGTCTGTCATAATATAAGAGAGACAGTAGATCTAGCTGGTCTGTCATAATATAATAGAGACAGTAGATCTAGCTGGTCTGTCATAATATAAGAGAGACAGTAGATCTAGCTGGTCTGTCATAATATAATAGAGACAGTAGATCTAGCTGGTCTGTCATAATATAATAGAGACAGTAGATCTAGCTGGTCTGTCATATTATAATAGAGACAGTAGATCTAGCTGGTCTGTCATAATATAATAGAGACAGTAGATCTAGCTGGTCTGTCATAATATAATAGAGACAGTAGATCTAGCTGGTCTGTCATAATATAATAGAGACAGTAGATCTAGCTGGTCTGTCATAATATAATAGAGACAGTAGATCTAGCTGGTCTGTCATAATATAATAGAGACAGTAGATCTAGCTGGTCTGTCATAATATAATAGAGACAGTAGATCTAGCTGGTCTGTCATAATATAATAGAGACAGTAGATCTAGCTGGTCTGTCATAATATAATAGAGACAGTAGATCTAGCTGGTCTGTCATAATATAATAGAGACAGTAGATCTAGCTGGTCTGTCATAATATAATAGAGACAGTAGATCTAGCTGGTCTGTCATAATATAATAGAGACAGTAGATCTAGCTGGTCTGTCATAATATAATAGAGACAGTAGATCTAGCTGGTCTGTCATAATATAATAGAGACAGTAGATCTAGCTGGTCTGTCATAATATAATAGAGACAGTAGATCTAGCTGGTCTGTCATAATATAATAGAGACAGTAGATCTAGCTGGTCTGTCATAATATAATAGAGACAGTAGATCTAGCTGGTCTGTCATAATATAATAGAGACAGTAGATCTAGCTGGTCTGTCATAATATAATAGAGACAGTAGATCTAGCTGGTCTGTCATAATATAATAGAGACAGTAGATCTAGCTGGTCTGTCATAATATAATAGAGACAGTAGATCTAGCTGGTCTGTCATAATATAATAGAGACAGTAGATCTAGCTGGTCTGTCATATTATAATAGAGACAGTAGATCTAGCTGGTCTGTCATAATATAATAGAGACAGTAGATCTAGCTGGTCTGTCATAATATAATAGAGACAGTAGATCTAGCTGGTCTGTCATAATATAATAGAGACAGTAGATCTAGCTGGTCTGTCATAATATAATAGAGACAGTAGATCTAGCTGGTCTGTCATAATATAATAGAGACAGTAGATCTAGCTGGTCTGTCATAATATAATAGAGACAGTAGATCTAGCTGGTCTGTCATAATATAATAGAGACAGTAGATCTAGCTGGTCTGTCATAATATAATAGAGACAGTAGATCTAGCTGGTCTGTCATAATATAATAGAGACAGTAGATCTAGCTGGTCTGTCATAATATAATACAAACAGTAGATCTAGCTGGTCTGTCATAATATAATACAGACAGTAGATCTAGCTGGTCTGTCATAATATATTTGAGACAGTAGATCTAGCTGGTCTGTCTGTCATAATATAATAGAAACAGTAGATCTAGCTGGTCTGTCATAATATAATAGAGACAGTAGATCTAGCTGGTCTGTCATATTATAATAGAGACAGTAGATCTAGCTGGTCTGTCAAAATATAATAGAGACAGTAGATCTAGCTGGTCTGTCATATTATAATAGAGACAGTAGATCTAGCTGGTCTGTCATAATATAATAGAGACAGTAGATCTAGCTGGTCTGTCATAATATAATAGAGACAGTAGATCTAGCTGGTCTGTCATAATATAATAGAGACAGTAGATCTAGCTGGTCTGTCATAATATAATAGAGACAGTAGATCTAGCTGGTCTGTCATATTATAATAGAGACAGTAGATCTAGCTGGTCTGTCATAATATAATAGAGACAGTAGATCTAGCTGGTCTGTCATAATATAATAGAGACAGTAGATCTAGCTGGTCTGTCATAATATAATAGAGACAGTAGATCTAGCTGGTCTGTCATAATATAATAGAGACAGTAGATCTAGCTGGTCTGTCATATTATAATAGAGACAGTAGATCTAGCTGGTCTGTCATAATATAATAGAGACAGTAGATCTAGCTGGTCTGTCATAATATAATAGAGACAGTAGATCTAGCTGGTCTGTCATAATATAATAGAGACAGTAGATCTAGCTGGTCTGTCATAATATAATAGAGACAGTAGATCTAGCTGGTCTGTCATAATATAATAGAGACAGTAGATCTAGCTGGTCTGTCGTAATATAATAGAGACAGTAGATCTAGCTGGTCTGTCATAATATAATAGAGACAGTAGATCTAGCTGGTCTGTCATATTATAATAGAGACAGTAGATCTAGCTAGTCTGTCATAATATAATAGAGACAGTAGATCTAGCTGGTCTGTCATAATATAATAGAGACAGTAGATCTAGCTGGTCTGTCATAATATAATAGAGACAGTAGATCTAGCTGGTCTGTCATAATATAATAGAGACAGTAGATCTAGCTGGTCTGTCATAATATAATAGAGACAGTAGATCTAGCTGGTCTGTCATAATATAATAGAGACAGTAGATCTAGCTGGTCTGTCATAATATAATGGAGACAGTAGATCTAGCTGGTCTGTCATAATATAATAGAGACAGTAGATCTAGCTGGTCTGTCATAATATAATAGAGACAGTAGATCTAGCTGGTCTGTCATAATATAATAGAGACAGTAGATCTAGCTGGTCTGTCATAATATAATAGAGACAGTAGATCTAGCTGGTCTGTCATAATATAATAGAGACAGTAGATCTAGCTGGTCTGTCATAATATAATAGAGACAGTAGATCTAGCTGGTCTGTCATAATATAATAGAGACAGTAGATCTAGCTGGTCTGTCATAATATAATAGAGACAGTAGATCTAGCTGGTCTGTCATATTATAATAGAGACAGTAGATCTAGCTGGTCTGTCATAATATAATAGAGACAGTAGATCTAGCTGGTCTGTCATAATATAATAGAGACAGTAGATCTAGCTGGTCTGTCATAGTATAACATGGACAGTAGATCTAGCTGGTCTGTCATAATACAATGGAGACAGTAGATCTAGCTGGTCTGTCATAATATAATAGAGACAGTAGATCTAGCTGGTCTGTCATAATATAATAGAGACAGTAGATCTAGCTGGTCTGTCATAATATAATAGAGACAGTAGATCTAGCTGGTCTGTCATATTATAATAGAGACAGTAGATCTAGCTGGTCTGTCATAATATAATAGAGACAGTAGATCTAGCTGGTCTGTCATAATATAATAGAGACAGTAGATCTAGCTGGTCTGTCATATTATAATAGAGACAGTAGATCTAGCTGGTCTGTCATAATATAATAGAGACAGTAGATCTAGCTGGTCTGTCATAATATAATAGAGACAGTAGATCTAGCTGGTCTGTCATAATATAATAGAGACAGTAGATCTAGCTGGTCTGTCATAATATAATAGAGACAGTAGATCTAGCTGGTCTGTCATAATATAATAGAGACAGTAGATCTAGCTGGTCTGTCATAATATAATAGAGACAGTAGATCTAGCTGGTCTGTCATAATATAATAGAGACAGTAGATCTAGCTGGTCTGTCATAATATAATAGAGACAGTAGATCTAGCTGGTCTGTCATAATATAATAGAGACAGTAGATCTAGCTGGTCTGTCATAATATAATAGAGACAGTAGATCTAGCTGGTCTGTCATAATATAATAGAGACAGTAGATCTAGCTGGTCTGTCATAATATAATAGAGACAGTAGATCTAGCTGGTCTGTCATAATATAATAGAGACAGTAGATCTAGCTGGTCTGTCATAATATAATAGAGACAGTAGATCTAGCTGGTCTGTCATATTATAATAGAGACAGTAGATCTAGCTGGTCTGTCATAATATAATAGAGACAGTAGATCTAGCTGGTCTGTCATATTATAATAGAGACAGTAGATCTAGCTGGTCTGTCATAATATAATAGAGACAGTAGATCTAGCTGGTCTGTCATAATATAATAGAGACAGTAGATCTAGCTGGTCTGTCATAATATAATAGAGACAGTAGATCTAGCTGGTCTGTCATAATATAATAGAGACAGTAGATCTAGCTGGTCTGTCATAATATAATAGAGACAGTAGATCTAGCTGGTCTGTCATAATATAATAGAGACAGTAGATCTAGCTGGTCTGTCATAATATAATAGAGACAGTAGATCTAGCTGGTCTGTCATAATACAATGGAGACAGTAGATCTAGCTGGTCTGTCATCATATAATAGAGACAGTAGATCTAGCTGGTCTGTCATAATATAATAGAGACAGTAGATCTATCTGGTCTGTCATAATATAATAAAGACAGTAGATCTAGCTGGTCTGTCTCAATACAATAGAGACAGTAGATCTAGCTGGTCTGTCATAATATAATAGAGACAGTAGATCTAGCTGGTCTGCCATATTATAATAGAGACCTTAGATCTAACTGGTCTGTCATATTATAATAGAGACAGTAGATCTAGCTGGTCTGTCATAATATAATAGAGACAGTAGATCTAGCTGGTCTGTCATAATATAATAGAGACAGTAGATCTAGCTGGTCTGTCATAATATAATAGAGACAGTAGATCTAGCTGGTCTGTCATAATATAATAGAGACAGTAGATCTAGCTGGTCTGTCATAATATAATAGAGACAGTAGATCTAGCTGGTCTGTCATAATATAATAGAGACAGTAGATCTAGCTGGTCTGTCATAGTATAATATGGACAGTAGATCTAGCTGGTCTGTCATAATATAATAGAGACAGTAGATCTAGCTGGTCTGTCATAATATAATGGAGACAGTAGATCTAGCTGGTCTGTCATAATATAATAGAGACAGTAGATCTAGCTGGTCTGTCATAATATAATAGAGACAGTAGATCTAGCTGGTCTGTCATAATATAATAGAGACAGTAGATCTAGCTGGTCTGTCATAATATAATAGAGACAGTAGATCTAGCTGGTCTGTCATAATATAATAGAGACAGTAGATCTAGCTGGTCTGTCATAATATAATAGAGACAGTAGATCTAGCTGGTCTGTCATAATATAATAGAGACAGTAGATCTAGCTGGTCTGTCATAATATAATAGAGACAGTAGATCTAGCTGGTCTGTCATAATATAATAGAGACAGTAGATCTAGCTGGTCTGTCATAATATAATAGAGACAGTAGATCTAGCTGGTCTGTCATATTATAATAGAGACAGTAGATCTAGCTGGTCTGTCATAATATAATAGAGACAGTAGATCTAGCTGGTCTGTCATAATATAATAGAGACAGTAGATCTAGCTGGTCTGTCATAATATAATAGAGACAGTAGATCTAGCTGGTCTGTCATAATATAATAGAGACAGTAGATCTAGCTGGTCTGTCATAATATAATAGAGACAGTAGATCTAGCTGGTCTGTCATATTATAATAGAGACAGTAGATCTAGCTGGTCTGTCATAATATAATAGAGACAGTAGATCTAGCTGGTCTGTCATAATATAATAGAGACAGTAGATCTAGCTGGTCTGTCATAATATAATAGAGACAGTAGATCTAGCTGGTCTGTCATATTATAATAGAGACAGTAGATCTAGCTGGTCTGTCATAATATAATAGAGACAGTAGATCTAGCTGGTCTGTCATAATATAATAGAGACAGTAGATCTAGCTGGTCTGTCATAATATAATAGAGACAGTAGATCTAGCTGGTCTGTCATAATATAATAGAGACAGTAGATCTAGCTGGTCTGTCATAATATAATAGAGACAGTAGATCTAGCTGGTCTGTCATATTATAATAGAGACAGTAGATCTAGCTGGTCTGTCATAATATAATAGAGACAGTAGATCTAGCTGGTCTGTCATAATATAATAGAGACAGTAGATCTAGCTGGTCTGTCTTGATATAATAGAGACAGTAGATCTAGCTGGTCTGTCATAAGATAATAGAGACAGTAGATCAAGCTGGTCTGTCATATTATAACAGAGACAGTAGATCTAGCTGGTCTGTCATAATATAATAGAGACAGTAGATCTAGCTGGTCTGTCATATTATAATAGAGACAGTAGATCTAGCTGGTCTGTCATATTATAATAGAGACAGTAGATCTAGCTGGTCTGTCATAATATAATAGAGACAGTAGATCTAGCTGGTCTGTCATAGTATAATATGGACAGTAGATCTAGCTGGTCTGTCATAATACAATGGAGACAGTAGATCTAGCTGGTCTGTCATAATATAATAGAGACAGTAGATCTAGCTGGTCTGTCATAATATAATAGAGACAGTAGATCTAGCTGGTCTGTCATAATATAATAGAGAGTGTAGATCCAGCTGGTCTGTCATAATATAATAGAGACAGTAGATCTAGCTGGTCTGTCATACTATAATAGAGACAGTAGATCTAGCTGGTCTGTCATATTATAATAGAGACAGTAGATCTAGCTGGTCTGTCATAATATAATAGAGACAGTAGATCTAGCTGGTCTGTCGTAATATAATAGAGACAGTAGATCTAGCTGGTCTGTCATAATATAATAGAGACAGTAGATCTAGCTGGTCTGTCATAATATAATAGAGACAGTAGATCTAGCTGGTCTGTCATAATATAATAGAGACAGTAGATCTAGCTGGTCTGTCATATTATAATAGAGACAGTAGATCTAGCTGGTCTGTCATAATATAATAGAGACAGTAGATCTAGCTGGTCTGTCATAATATAATAGAGACAGTAGATCTAGCTGGTCTGTCATAATATAATAGAGACAGTAGATCTAGCTGGTCTGTCATAATATAATAGAGACAGTAGATCTAGCTGGTCTGTCATAATATAATAGAGACAGTAGATCTAGCTGGTCTGTCATAATATAATAGAGACAGTAGATCTAGCTGGTCTGTCATAATATAATAGAGACAGTAGATCTAGCTGGTCTGTCATAATATAATAGAGACAGTAGATCTAGCTGGTCTGTCATAATATAATAGAGACAGTAGATCTAGCTGGTCTGTCATAATATAATAGAGACAGTAGATCTAGCTGGTCTGTCATAATATAATAGAGACAGTAGATCTAGCTGGTCTGTCATAATATAATAGAGACAGTAGATCTAGCTGGTCTGTCATAATATAATAGAGACAGTAGATCTAGCTGGTCTGTCATAATATAATAGAGACAGTAGATCTAGCTGGTCTGTCATAATATAATAGAGACAGTAGATCTAGCTGGTCTGTCATAATATAATAGAGACAGTAGATCTAGCTGGTCTGTCATAATATAATAGAGACAGTAGATCTAGCTGGTCTGTCATAATATAATAGAGACAGTAGATCTAGCTGGTCTGTCATAATATAATAGAGACAGTAGATCTAGCTGGTCTGTCATATTATAATAGAGACAGTAGATCTAGCTGGTCTGTCATAATATAATAGAGACAGTAGATCTAGCTGGTCTGTCATATTATAATAGAGACAGTAGATCTAGCTGGTCTGTCATAATATAATAGAGACAGTAGATCTAGCTGGTCTGTCATAATATAATAGAGACAGTAGATCTAGCTGGTCTGTCATAATATAATAGAGACAGTAGATCTAGCTGGTCTGTCATAATATAATAGAGACAGTAGATCTAGCTGGTCTGTCATAATATAATAGAGACAGTAGATCTAGCTGGTCTGTCATAATATAATAGAGACAGTAGATCTAGCTGGTCTGTCATAATATAATAGAGACAGTAGATCTAGCTGGTCTGTCATAGTATAATATGGACAGTAGATCTAGCTGGTCTGTCATAATATAATAGAGACAGTAGATCTAGCTGGTCTGTCATAATATAATAGAGACAGTAGATCTAGCTGGTCTGTCATAATATAATAGAGACAGTAGATCTAGCTGGTCTGTCATAATATAATAGAGACAGTAGATCTAGCTGGTCTGTCATAATATAATAGAGACAGTAGATCTAGCTGGTCTGTCATAATATAATAGAGACAGTAGATCTAGCTGGTCTGTCATAATATAATAGAGACAGTAGATCTAGCTGGTCTGTCATAATATAATAGAGACAGTAGATCTAGCTGGTCTGTCATAATATAATAGAGACAGTAGATCTAGCTGGTCTGTCATAATATAATAGAGACAGTAGATCTAGCTGGTCTGTCATATTATAATAGAGACAGTAGATCTAGCTGGTCTGTCATAATATAATAGAGACAGTAGATCTAGCTGGTCTGTCATAATATAATAGAGACAGTAGATCTAGCTGGTCTGTCATAATATAATAGAGACAGTAGATCTAGCTGGTCTGTCATAATATAATAGAGACAGTAGATCTAGCTGGTCTGTCATAATATAATAGAGACAGTAGATCTAGCTGGTCTGTCATATTATAATAGAGACAGTAGATCTAGCTGGTCTGTCATAATATAATAGAGACAGTAGATCTAGCTGGTCTGTCATAATATAATAGAGACAGTAGATCTAGCTGGTCTGTCATATTATAATAGAGACAGTAGATCTAGCTGGTCTGTCATAATATAATAGAGACAGTAGATCTAGCTGGTCTGTCATAATATAATAGAGACAGTAGATCTAGCTGGTCTGTCATAATATAATAGAGACAGTAGATCTAGCTGGTCTGTCATATTATAATAGAGACAGTAGATCTAGCTGGTCTGTCATAATTATAATAGAGACAGTAGATCTAGCTGGTCTGTCATAATATAATACAGACAGTAGATCTAGCTGGTCTGTCATACTATAATAGAGACAGTAGATCTAGCTTGTCTGTCATAATATAATACAGACAGTAGATCTAGCTGGTCTGTCATAATATAATAGAGACAGTAGATCTAGCTGGTCTGTCATAATATAATAGAGACAGTAGATCTAGCTGGTCTGTCATATTATAATAGAGACAGTAGAATAAGCTGGTCTGTCATACTATAATAGAGACAGCAGATCTAGCTGGTCTGTCATAATATAATAGAGACAGTAGATCTAGCTGGTCTGTCATATTATAATAGAGACAGTAGATCTAGCTAGTCTGTCATATTATAATAGAGAGAGTAGATCTAGATGGTCTGTCATATTATAATAGAGACAGTAGATCTAGCTGGTCTGTCATATTATAATAGAGACAGTAGATCTAGCTGGTCTGTCATACTATAATAGAGACAGTAGATCTAGCTGGTCTGTCATAATATAATAGAGACAGTAGATCTAGCTGGTCTGTCATAATATAATAGAGACAGTAGATCTAGCTGGTCTGTCATATTATAATAGAGACAGTAGATCTAGCTGGTCTGTCATAATACAATGGAGACAGTAGATCTACCTGGTCTGTCTCAAAACAATGGAGACAGTAGATCTAGCTGGTCTGTCATATTATAATAGAGACAGTAGATCTAGCTGGTCTGTCATAGTATAATAGAGACAGTAGATCTAGCTGGTCTGTCATAATATAATAGAGACAGTAGATCTAGCTGGTCTGTCATATTATAATAGAGACAGTAGATCTAGCTGGTCTGTCATAATATAATAGAGACAGTAGATCTAGCTGGTCTGTCATAATACAATAGAGACAGTAGATCTAGCTGGTCTGTCATAATATAATAGAGACAGTAGATCTAGCTGGTCTGTCATAATATAATAGAGACAGTAGATCTAGCTGGTCTGTCATAATATAATAGAGACAGTAGATCTAGCTGGTCTGTCATAATATAATAGAGACAGTAGATCTAGCTGGTCTGTCATAATATAATAGAGACAGTAGATCTAGCTGGTCTGTCATAATATAATAGAGACAGTAGATCTAGCTGGTCTGTCATAATATAATAGAGACAGTAGATCTAGCTGGTCTGTCATAATATAATAGAGACAGTAGATCTAGCTGGTCTGTCATAATATAATAGAGACAGTAGATCTAGCTGGTCTGTCATATATATAATAGAGACAGTAGATCTAGCTGGTCTGTCATAATATAATAGAGACAGTAGATCTAGCTGGTCTGTCATATTATAATAGAGACAGTAGATCTAGCTGGTCTGTCATAATATAATAGAGACAGTAGATCTAGCTGGTCTGTCATATTATAATAGAGACAGTAGATCTAGCTGGTCTGTCATAATATAATAGAGACAGTAGATCTAGCTGGTCTGTCATAGTATAACATGGACAGTAGATCTAGCTGGTCTGTCATAATATAATAGAGACAGTAGATCTAGCTGGTCTGTCATAATATAATAGAGACAGTAGATCTAGCTGGTCTGTCATAATATAATAGAGACAGTAGATCTAGCTGGTCTGTCATATTATAATAGAGACAGTAGATCTAGCTGGTCTGTCATAATATAATAGAGACAGTAGATCTAGCTGGTCTGTCATAATACAATGGAGACAGTAGATCTAGCTGGTCTGTCATAATATAATAGAGACAGTAGATCTAGCTGGTCTGTCATAATATAATAGAGACAGTAGATCTAGCTGGTCTGTCATAATATAATAGAGACAGTAGATCTAGCTGGTCTGTCATATTATAATAGAGACAGTAGATCTAGCTGGTCTGTCATATTATAATAGAGACAGTAGATCTAGCTGGTCTGTCATAATATAATAGAGACAGTAGATCTAGCTGGTCTGTCATATTATAATAGAGACAGTAGATCTAGCTGGTCTGTCATAATATAATAGAGACAGTAGATCTAGCTGGTCTGTCATAGTATAATAGAGACAGTAGATCTAGCTGGTCTGTCATAATACAATGGAGACAGTAGATCTAGCTGGTCTGTCAAAATACAATGGAGACAGTAGATCTAGCTGGTCTGTCATAATATAATAGAGACAGTAGATCTAGCTGGTCTGTCATAATATATAATAGAGACAGTAGATCTAGCTGGTCTGTCATAATATAATAGAGACAGTAGATCTAGCTGGTCTGTCACATTATAATAGAGACAGTAGATCTAGCTGGTCTGTCATATTATAATAGAGACAGTAGATCTAGCTGGTCTGTCATAACATAATAGAGACAGTAGATCTAGCTGGTCTGTCATATTATAATAGAGACAGTAGATCTAGCTGGTCTGTCATATTATAATAGAGACAGTAGATCTAGCTGGTCTGTCATATTATAATAGAGACAGTAGATCTAGCTGGTCTGTCATATTATAATAGAGACAGTAGATCTAGCTGGTCTGTCATAGTATAATATGGACAGTAGATCTAGCTGGTCTGTCATAATATAATAGAGACAGTAGATCTAGCTGGTCTGTCATAATATAATAGAGACAGTAGATCTAGCTGGTCTGTCATAATATAATAGAGACAGTAGATCTAGCTGGTCTGTCATAATATAATAGAGACAGTAGATCTAGCTGGTCTGTCATATTATAATAGAGACAGTAGATCTAGCTGGTCTGTCATAATACAATAGAGACAGTAGATCTAGCTGGTCTGTCATAATATAATAGAGACAGTAGATCTAGCTGGTCTGTCATAATTGAATAGAGACAGTAGATCTAGCTGGTCTGTCATAATATAATAGAGACAGTAGATCTAGCTGGTCTGTCATAATATAATAGAGACAGTAGATCTAGCTGGTCTGTCATAATATAATAGAGACAGTAGATCTAGCTGGTCTGTCATATTATAATAGAGACAGTAGATCTAGCTGGTCTGTCATATATATAATAGAGACAGTAGATCTAGCTGGTCTGTCATAATATAATAGAGACAGTAGATCTAGCTGGTCTGTCATATTATAATAGAGACAGTAGATCTAGCTGGTCTGTCATAATATAATAGAGACAGTAGATCTAGCTGGTCTGTCATAATATAATAGAGACAGTAGATCTAGCTGGTCTGTCATAATATAATAGAGACAGTAGATCTAGCTGGTCTGTCATAATATAATAGAGACAGTAGATCTAGCTGGTCTGTCATCAAATATAATAGAGACAGTAGATCTAGCTGGTCTGTCATAATATAATAGAGACAGTAGATCTAGCTGGTCTGTCATATTATAATAGAGACAGTAGATCTAGCTGGTCTGTCATAATATAATAGAGACAGTAGATCTAGCTGGTCTGTCATATTATAATAGAGACAGTAGATCTAGCTGGTCTGTCATAATATAATAGAGACAGTAGATCTAGCTGGTCTGTCATATTATAATAGAGACAGTAGATCTAGCTGGTCTGTCATAATACAATGGAGACAGTAGATCTAGCTGGTCTGTCATAATATAATAGAGACAGTAGATCTAGCTGGTCTGTCATAATATAATAGAGACAGTAGATCTAGCTGGTCTGTCATATTATAATAGAGACAGTAGATCTAGCTGGTCTGTCATAATATAATAGAGACAGTAGATCTAGCTGGTCTGTCATATTATAATAGAGACAGTAGATCTAGCTGGTCTGTCATAATATAATAGAGACAGTAGATCTAGCTGGTCTGTCATAGTATAACATGGACAGTAGATCTAGCTGGTCTGTCATAATACAATGGAGACAGTAGATCTAGCTGGTCTGTCATAATATAATAGAGACAGTAGATCTAGCTGGTCTGTCATATTATAATAGAGACAGTAGATCTAGCTGGTCTGTCATAATATAATAGAGACAGTAGATCTAGCTGGTCTGTCATAATATAATAGAGACAGTAGATCTAGCTGGTCTGTCATAATATAATAGAGACAGTAGATCTAGCTGGTCTGTCTCAATACAATAGAGACAGTAGATCTAGCTGGTCTGTCATATTATAATAGAGACAGTAGATCTAGCTGGTCTGTCATATTATAATAGAGACAGTAGATCTAGCTGGTCTGTCATATTATAATAGAGACAGTAGATCTAGCTGGTCTGTCATAGTATAATAGAGACAGTAGATCTAGCTGGTCTGTCATAATATAATAGAGACAGTAGATCTAGCTGGTCTGTCATAATATAATAGAGACAGTAGATCTAGCTGGTCTGTCATATTATAATAGAGACAGTAGATCTAGCTGGTCTGTCATAATATAATAGAGACAGTAGATCTAGCTGGTCTGTCATAATATAATAGAGACAGTAGATCTAGCTGGTCTGTCATAATATAATAGAGACAGTAGATCTAGCTGGTCTGTCATATTATAATAGAGACAGTAGATCTAGCTGGTCTGTCATAATATAATAGAGACAGTAGATCTAGCTGGTCTGTCATAGTGTAACATGGACAGTAGATCTAGCTGGTCTGTCAAAATATAATAGAGACAGTAGATCTAGCTGGTCTGTCATATTATAATAGAGAAAGTAGATCTAGCTGGTCTGTCATAATACAATGGAGACAGTAGATCTACCTGGTCTGTCTCAATACAATGGAGACAGTAGATCTAGCTGGTCTGTCATATTATAATAGAGACAGTAGATCTAGCTGGTCTGTCATAATATAATAGAGACAGTAGATCTAGCTGGTCTGTCATAATACAATAGAGACAGTAGATCTAGCTGGTCTGTCATAATATAATAGAGACAGTAGATCTAGCTGGTCTGTCATAATATAATAGACACAGTAGATCTAGCTGGTCTGTCATAATATAATAGAGACAGTAGATCTAGCTGGTCTGTCATATTATAATAGAGACAGTAGATCTAGCTGGTCTGTCATAATATAATAGAGACAGTAGATCTAGCTGGTCTGTCATCAATATAATAGAGACAGTAGATCTAGCTGGTCTGTCATATTATAATAGAGACAGTAGATCTAGCTGGTCTGTCATATTATAATAGAGACAGTAGATCTAGCTGGTCTGTCATATTATAATAGAGACAGTAGATCTAGCTGGTCTGTCATAGTATAATATGAGACAGTAGATCTAGCTGGTCTGTCATAATATAATAGAGACAGTAGATCTAGCTGGTCTGTCATAATATAATAGAGACAGTAGATCTAGCTGGTCTGTCATAATATAATAGAGACAGTAGATCTAGCTGGTCTGTCATAAATATAATAGAGACAGTAGATCTAGCTGGTCTGTCATAATATAATAGAGACAGTAGATCTAGCTGGTCTGTCATAATATAATAGAGACAGTAGATCTAGCTGGTCTGTCATAATATAATAGAGACAGTAGATCTAGCTGGTCTGTCATAATATAATAGAGACAGTAGATCTAGCTGGTCTGTCATAATATAATAGAGACAGTAGATCTAGCTGGTCTGTCATAATATAATAGAGACAGTAGATCTAGCTGGTCTGTAATATTATAATAGAGACAGTAGATCTAGCTGGTCTGTCATAATATAAAAGAGACAGTAGATCTAGCTGGTCTGTCTTAATATAATAGAGACAGTAGATCTAGCTGGTCTGTCATATTATAATAGAGACAGTAGATCTAGCTGGTCTGTCATATTATAATAGAGACAGTAGATCTAGCTGGTCTGTCATAATATAATAGAGACAGTAGATCTAGCTGGTCTGTCATAGTATAATTGGGACAGTAGATCTAGCTGGTCTGTCATAATATAATAGAGACAGTAGATCTAGCTGGTCTGTCATAATATAATAGAGACAGTAGATCTAGCTGGTCTGTCATAATATAATAGAGACAGTAGATCTAGCTGGTCTGTCATAATATAATAGAGACAGTAGATCTAGCTGGTCTGTCATAATATAATAGAGACAGTAGATCTAGCTGGTCTGTCATAATATAATAGAGACAGTAGATCTAGCTGGTCTGTCATATTATAATAGAGACAGTAGATCTAGCTGGTCTGTCATAATATAATAGAGACAGTAGATCTAGCTGGTCTGTCATAATATAATAGAGACAGTAGATCTAGCTGGTCTGTCATAATATAATAGAGACAGTAGATCTAGCTGGTCTGTCATAATATAATAGAGACAGTAGATCTAGCTGGTCTGTCATAATATAATAGAGACAGTAGATCTAGCTGGTCTGTCATAATATAATAGAGACAGTAGATCTAGCTGGTCTGTCATATTATAATAGAGACAGTAGATCTAGCTGGTCTGTCATATTATAATAGAGACAGTAGATCTAGCTGGTCTGTCATAATATAATAGAGACAGTAGATCTAGCTGGTCTGTCATAATATAATAGAGACAGTAGATCTAGCTGGTCTGTCATAATATAATAGAGACAGTAGATCTAGCTGGTCTGTCATAATATAATATGAGACAGTAGATCTAGCTGGTCTGTCATAGTATAATAGAGACAGTAGATCTAGCTGGTCTGTCATAATATAATAGAGACAGTAGATCTAGCTGGTCTGTCATAATATAATAGAGACAGTAGATCTAGCTGGTCTGTCATAATATAATAGAGACAGTAGATCTAGCTAGTCTGTCATAATATAATAGAGACAGTAGATCTAGCTGGTCTGTCATAGTATAATATGGACAGTAGATCTAGCTGGTCTGAAATTATACAACAGAGACAGTAGATCTAGCTGGTCTGTCATAGTATAATAGAGACACTAGATCTAGCTGGTCTGAAATTACATAATAGACACAGTAGGTCTAGCTGGTCTGTCATAATACAATGGAGACAGTAGATCTAGCTGGTCTGTCATAATATAATAGAGACAGTAGATCTAGCTGGTCTGTCATAATATAATAGAGACAGTAGATCTAGCTGGTCTGTCATACTATAATAGAGACAGTAGATCTAGCTGGTCTGTCATAATATAATAGAGACAGTAGATCTAGCTGGTCTGTCATAATATAATAGAGACAGTAGATCTAGCTGGTCTGTCATAATATAATAGAGACAGTAGATCTAGCTGGTCTGTCATAATATAATAGAGACAGTAGATCTAGCTGGTCTGTCATAATATAATAGAGACAGTAGATCTAGCTGGTCTGTCATAATATAATAGAGACAGTAGATCTAGCTGGTCTGTCATATTATAATAGAGACAGTAGATCTAGCTGGTCTGTCATAATATAATAGAGACAGTAGATCTAGCTGGTCTGTCATAATATAATAGAGACAGTAGATCTAGCTGGTCTGTCATAATATAATAGAGACAGTAGATCTAGCTGGTCTGTCATATATATAATAGAGACAGTAGATCTAGCTGGTCTGTCATAATATAATAGAGACAGTAGATCTAGCTGGTCTGTCATAATATAATAGAGACAGTAGATCTAGCTGGTCTGTCATAATATAATAGAGACAGTAGATCTAGCTGGTCTGTCATAATATAATAGAGACAGTAGATCTAGCTGGTCTGTCATAATATAATAGAGACAGTAGATCTAGCTGGTCTGTCATAATATAATAGAGACAGTAGATCTAGCTGGTCTGTCATAATATAATAGAGACAGTAGATCTAGCTGGTCTGTCATAATATAATAGAGACAGTAGATCTAGCTGGTCTGTCATAATATAATAGAGACAGTAGATCTAGCTGGTCTGTCATAATATAATAGAGACAGTAGATCTAGCTGGTCTGTCATAATATAATAGAGACAGTAGATCTAGCTGGTCTGTCATAATATAATAGAGACAGTAGATCTAGCTGGTCTGTCATAATATAATAGAGACAGTAGATCTAGCTGGTCTGTCATAATATAATAGAGACAGTAGATCTAGCTGGTCTGTCATAATATAATAGAGACAGTAGATCTAGCTGGTCTGTCATAATATAATAGAGACAGTAGATCTAGCTGGTCTGTCATAATATAATAGAGACAGTAGATCTAGCTGGTCTGTCATAATATAATAGAGACAGTAGATCTAGCTGGTCTGTCATAATATAATAGAGACAGTAGATCTAGCTGGTCTGTCATATTATAATAGAGACAGTAGATCTAGCTGGTCTGTCATAATATAATAGAGACAGTAGATCTAGCTGGTCTGTCATATTATAATAGAGACAGTAGATCTAGCTGGTCTGTCATAATATAATAGAGACAGTAGATCTAGCTGGTCTGTCATAATATAATAGAGACAGTAGATCTAGCTGGTCTGTCATAATATAATAGAGACAGTAGATCTAGCTGGTCTGTCATAATATAATAGAGACAGTAGATCTAGCTGGTCTGTCATAATATAATAGAGACAGTAGATCTAGCTGGTCTGTCATAATAAAATAGAGACAGTAGATCTAGCTGGTCTGTCATAATATAATAGAGACAGTAGATCTAGCTGGTCTGTCATATTATAATAGAGACAGTATATCTAGCTGGTCTGTCATTGTACACTAGAGACAGTAGATCTAGCTGGTCTGTCATATTATAATAGAGACAGAAGATCTTGCTGGTCTTTCATAATATAATAGAGACAGTAGATCTAGCTGGTCTGTCATATTATAATCGAGACAGTAGATCTTGCTGGTCTGTCATAGTATAATAGAGACAGTAGATCTAGCTGGTCTGTCATATTATAATAGAGACAGTAGATCTAGCTGGTCTGTCATATTACAATAGAGACAGTAGATCTAGCTGGTCTGTCATAATATAATAGAGACAGTAGATCTAGCTGGTCTGTCATAATATAATAGAGACAGTAGATCTAGCTGGTCTGTCATAGTATAATAGAGACAGTAGATCTAGCTGGTCTGTCATAATATAATAGAGACAGTAGATCTAGCTGGTCTGTCATAATATAATAGAGACAGTAGATCTAGCTGGTCTGTCATAATATAATAGAGACAGTAGATCTAGCTGGTCTGTCATAATATAATAGAGACAGTAGATCTAGCTGGTCTGTCATAATATAATAGAGACAGTAGATCTAGCTGGTCTGTCATAATACAATAGAGACAGTAGATCTAGCTGGTCTGTCATAATATAATAGAGAATGTAGATCTAGCTGGTCTGTCGTAATGTAATAGAGACAGTTGATCTAGCTTGTTTGTCATAATATAATAGAGACAGTAGATCTAACTGGTCTATCATACTATAATAGAGACAGTAGATCTAGCTGGTATGTCATATTATATTAGAGACAGTAGATCTAGCTGGTCTGTCATAATATAATAGAGACAGTAGATCTAGCTGGTCTGTCATATTATAATAGAGACAGTAGATCTAGCTGGTCTGTCATAGTATAATAGAGACAGTAGATCTAGCTGGTCTGTCATATTATAATAGAGACAGTAGATCTAGCTGGTCTGTCATATTATAATAGAGACAGTAGATCTAGCTGGTCTGTCATAATATAATAGAGACAGTAGATCTAGCTGGTCTGTCATATTATAATAGAGACAGTAGATCTAGCTGGTCTGTCATAGTATAATATGAGACAGTAGATCTAGCTGGTCTGTCATATATATAATAGAGACAGTAGATCTAGCTGGTCTGTCATAATATAATAGAGACAGTAGATCTAGCTGGTCTGTCATATATATAATAGAGACAGTAGATCTAGCTGGTCTGTCATAATATAATAGAGACAGTAGATCTAGCTGGTCTGTCATAATATAATAGAGACAGTAGATCTAGCTGGTCTGTCATAATATAATAGAGACAGTAGATCTAG
>NW_024607916.1:0-41949 GCF_018296145.1 Oncorhynchus tshawytscha
GTGAGGTGTTTGGTGACGCGTTGTCGTCCCACATGGTCAGAGGAACGGGCCACACCTCTCTGCACAGGTGCCACACTCTCTCTGCACAGGTGATGTCCCTATAAAACCAACCAGTCACCAGACTAAGTGAATAATGTCCCTATAAAACCAACCAGTCACCAGACTAAGTGAATAATGTCCTTATAAAACCAACCAGTCACCAGACTAAGTGAACAATGTCCCTATAAAACCAACCAGTCACCAGACTAAGTGAATAATGTCCCTATAAAACCAACCAGTCACCAGACTAAGTGAATAATGTCCCTATAAAACCAACCAGTCACCAGACTAAGTGAATAATGTCCCTATAAAACCTTATAAAACCAGCCAGTCACCAGACTAAGTGAATAATGTCCTATAAAACCAACCAGTCACCAGACTAAGTGAATAATGTCCCTATAAACCAACCAGTCACCAGACTAAGTGAATAATGTCCCTATAAAACCAACCAGTCACCAGACTAAGTGAATAATGTCCCTATAAAACCAACCAGTCACCAGACTAAGTGAATAATGTCCTTATAAAACCAACCAGTCACCAGACTAAGTGAATAATGTCCCTATAAAACCAAGTCACCAGACAGTCACCAGACTAAGTGAATAATGTCCCTATAAAACCAACCAGTCACCAGATAAAAACATGAAACCAACCAGTCACCAGACTAAGTGAATAATGTCCTTATAAAACCAACCAGTCACCAGACTAAGTGAATAATGTCCTATAAAACCAACCAGTCACCAGACTAAGTGAATAACATGTCCAGACTATGAAAATGTCCTTATAAAACCAGTCACCAGACTAAGTGAATAATGTCCCTATAAAACCAACCAGTCACCAGACTAAGTGAATAATGTCCCTATAAAACCAACCAGTCACCAGACTAAGTGAATAATGTCCCTATAAAACCAACCAGTCACCAGACTAAGTGAATAATGTCCCTATAAAACCAACCAGTCACCAGACTAAGTGAATAATGTCCCTATAAAACCAACCAGTCACCAGACTAAGTGAATAATGTCCCTATAAAACCAACCAGTCACCAGACTAATGAATAATGTCCCTATAAAACCAACCAGTCACCAGACTAAGTGAATAACTATAAAACCAACCAGTCACCAGACTAAGTGAATAATGTCCTTATAAAACCAACCAGTCACCAGACTAAGTGAATAATGTCCCTATAAAACCAACCAGTCACCAGACTAAGTGAATAACATGAAACCAACCAGTCACCAGACTAAGTGAATAATGTCCTTATAAAACCAACCAGTCACCAGACTAAGTGAATAATGTCCCTATAAAACCAACCAGTCACCAGACTAAGTGAATAACATGAAACCAACCAGTCACCAGACTAAGTGAATAATGTCCCTATAAAACCAACCAGTCACCAGACTAAGTGAATAATGTCCCTATAAAACCAACCAGTCACCAGACTAAGTGAATAATGTCCCTATAAAACCAACCAGTCACCAGACTAAGTGAATAATGTCCCTATAAAACCAACCAACCAGTCACCAGACTAAGTGAATAATGTCCCTATAAAACCACCAGTCACCAGACTCCAGACATGAAATGTCCCTATAAAACCAACCAGTCACCAGACTAAGTGAATAATGTCCTTATAAAACCAACCAGTCACCAGACTAAGTGAATAATGTCCCTATAAAACCAACCAGTCACCAGACTAAGTGAATAACTATAAAACCAACCAGTCACCAGACTAAGTGAATAATGTCCCTATAAAACCAACCAGTCACCAGACTAAGTGAATAATGTCCCTATAAAACCAACCAGTCACCAGACTAAGTGAACTATAAAACCAACCAGTCACCAGACTAAGTGAATAATGTCCCTATAAAACCAACCAGTCACCAGACTAAGTGAATAATGTCCCTATAAAACCAACCAGTCACCAGACTAAGTGAATAATGTCCCTATAAAACCAACCAGTCACCAGACTAAGTGAATAATGTCCCTATAAAACCAACCAGTCACCAGACTAAGTGAATAATGTCCCTATAAAACCAACCAGTCACCAGACTAAGTGAATAATGTCCCTATAAAAACCAGTCACCAGTCACCAGTGAATAATGTCCCTATAAAACCAACCATTCACCAGACTAAGTGAATAATGTCCCTATAAAACCAACCAGTCACCAGACTAAGTGAATAATGTCCCTATAAAACCAACCAGTCACCAGACTAAGTGAATAATGTCCCTATAAAACCAACCAGTCACCAGACTAAGTGAATAATGTCCCTATAAAACCAACCAGTCACCAGACTAAGAATAATGTCCCTATAAAACCAACCAGTCACCAGACTATAAAACCAACCAGTCACCAGACTAAGTGAATAATGTCCCTATAAAACCAACCAGTCACCAGACTAAGTGAATAATGTCCCTATAAAACCAACCAGTCACCAGACTAAGTGAATAATGTCCCTATAAAACCAACCAGTCACCAGACTAAGTGAATAATGTCCCTATAAAACCAACCAGTCACCAGACTAAGTGAATAATGTCCCTATAAAACCAACCAGTCACCAGACTAAGTGAATAATGTCCCTATAAAACCAACCAGTCACCAGACTAAGTGAATAATGTCCCTATAAAACCAACCAGTCACCAGACTAAGTGAATAATGTCCCTATAAAACCAACCAGTCACCAGACTAAGTGAATAATGTCCCTATAAAACCAACCAGTCACCAGACTAAGTGAATAATGTCCCTATAAAACCAACCAGTCACCAGACTCACCAGTGAATAATGTCCCTATAAAACCAACCAGTCACCAGACTAAGTGAATAATGTCCCTATAAAACCAACCAGTCACCAGACTAAGTGAATAATATAAAACCAACCAGTCACCAGACTAAGTGAATAATGTCCCTATAAAACCAACCAGTCACCAGACTAAGTGAATAATGTCCCTATAAAACCAACCAGTCCAGACTAAGTGAATAATGTCCCTATAAAACCAACCAGTCACCAGACTAAGTGAATAATGTCCCTATAAAACCAACCAGTCACCAGACTAAGTGAATAATGTCCCTATAAAACCAACCAGTCACCAGACTAAGTGAATAATGTCCCTATAAAACCAACCAGTCACCAGACTAAGTGAATAATGTCCCTATAAAACCAACCAGTCACCAGACTAAGTGAATAATGTCCCTATAAAACCAACCAGTCACCAGACTAAGTGAATAATGTCCCTATAAAACCAACCAGTCACCAGACTAAGTGAATAATGTCCCTATAAAACCAACCAGTCACCAGACTAAGTGAATAAATGAAACCAACCAGTCCAGACTAAGTGAATAATGTCCCTATAAAACCAACCAGTCACCAGACTAAGTGAATAATGTCCCTATAAAACCAACCAGTCACCAGACTAAGTGAATAATGTCCCTATAAAACCAACCAGTCACCAGACTAAGTGAATAATGTCCCTATAAAACCAACCAGTCACCAGACTAAGTGAATAATGTCCCTATAAAACCAACCAGTCACCAGACTAAGTGAATAATGTCCCTATAAAACCAACCAGTCACCAGACTAAGTGAATAATGTCCCTATAAAACCAACCAGTCACCAGACTAAGTGAATAATGTCCCTATGAAAAACCAACCAGTCACCAGACTAAGTGAATAATGTCCCTATAAAACCAACCAGTCACCAGACTAAGTGAATAATGTCCCTATAAAAAACCAGTCACCAGTCACCAGTCACCAGACTAAGTGAATAATGTCCCTATAAAACCAACCAGTCACCAGACTAAGTGAATAATGTCCCTATAAAACCAACCAGTCACCAGACTAAGTGAATAATGTCCCTATAAAACCAACCAGTCACCAGACTAAGTGAATAATGTCCCTATAAAACCAACCAGTCACCAGACTAAGTGAATAATGTCCCTATAAAACCAACCAGTCACCAGACTAAGTGAATAATGTCCCTGAATAAAACCAACCAGTCACCAGACTAAGTGAATAATGTCCCTATAAAACCAACCAGTCACCAGACTAAGTGAATAATGTCCCTATAAAACCAACCAGTCACCAGACTAAGTGAATAAATAAAACCAACCAGTCACCAGACTATAAAACCAACCAGTCACCAGACTAAGTGAATAATGTCCCTATAAAACCAACCAGTCACCAGACTAAGTGAATAATGTCCCTATAAAACCAACCAGTCACCAGACTAAGTGAATAATGTCCCTATAAAACCAACCAGTCACCAGACTAAGTGAATAATGTCCCTATAAAACCAACCAGTCACCAGACTAAGTGAATAATGTCCCTATAAAACCAACCAGTCACCAGACTAAGTGAATAATGTCCCTATAAAACCAACCAGTCACCAGACTAAGTGAATAATGTCCCTATAAAACCAACCAGTCACCAGACTAAGTGAATAATGTCCCTATAAAACCAACCAGTCACCAGACTAAGTGAATAATGTCCCTATAAAACCAACCAGTCACCAGACTAAGTGAATAATGTCCCTATAAAACCAACCAGTCACCAGACTAAGTGAATAATGTCCCTATAAAACCAACCAGTCCAGACTATGAAAACCAACCAGTCACCAGACTAAGTGAATAATGTCCCTATAAAACCAACCAGTCACCAGACTAAGTGAATAATGTCCCTATAAAACCAACCAGTCACCAGACTAAGTGAATAATGTCCCTATAAAACCAACCAGTCACCAGACTAAGTGAATAATGTCCCTATAAAACCAACCAGTCACCAGACTAAGTGAATAATGTCCCTATAAAACCAACCAGTCACCAGACTAAGTGAATAATGTCCCTATAAAACCAACCAGTCACCAGACTAAGTGAATAATGTCCCTATAAAACCAACCAGTCACCAGACTAAGTGAATAATGTCCCTATAAAACCAACCAGTCACCAGACTAAGTGAATAATGTCCCTATGAAACCAACCAGTCACCAGACTAAGTGAATAATGTCCCTATAAAACCAACCAGTCACCAGACTAAGTGAATAATGTCCCTATAAAACCAACCAGTCACCAGACTAAGTGAATAATGTCCCTATAAAACCAACCAGTCACCAGACTAAGTGAATAATGTCCCTATAAAACCAACCAGTCACCAGACTAAGTGAATAATGTCCCTATAAAACCAAAACCAGACTAAGTGAATAATGTCCCTATAAAACCAACCAGTCACCAGACTAAGTGAATAATGTCCCTATAAAACCAACCAGTCACCAGACTAAGTGAATAACTATAAAACCAACCAGTCACCAGACTAAGTGAATAATGTCCCTATAAAACCAACCAGTCACCAGACTAAGTGAATAATGTCCCTATAAAACCAACCAGTCACCAGACTAAGTGAATAATGTCCCTATAAAACCTATAAAACCAACCAGTCACCAGACTAAGTGAATAACCAGTCACCAGACTAAGTGAATAATGTCCCTATGAAACCAACCAGTCACCAGACTAAGTGAATAATGTCCCTATAAAACCAACCAGTCACCAGACTAAGTGAATAATGTCCCTATAAAACCAACCAGTCACCAGACTAAGTGAATAATGTCCCTATAAAACCAACCAGTCACCAGACTAAGTGAATAATGTCCCTATAAAACCAACCAGTCACCAGACTAAGTGAATAATGTCCCTATAAAACCAACCAGTCACCAGACTAAGTGAATAATGTCCCTATAAAACCAACCAGTCACCAGACTAAGTGAATAATGTCCCTATAAAACCAACCAGTCACCAGACTAAGTGAATAATGTCCCTATAAAACCAACCAGTCACCAGACTAAGTGAATAATGTCCCTATAAAACCAACCAGTCACCAGACTAAGTGAATAATGTCCCTATAAAACCAACCAGTCACCAGACTAAGTGAATAATGTCCCTATAAACTGATGAAGAAGGAAGAAACACAGAGTTGTAACACTGATCTGAGGTTTAATGACCGAACCAACTGCTACCACTCCATCACCCAGGAATGTACTGCACACACACACACACACACACACACACACACACACACACACACACACACACACACACACACACACACACACACACACGGTACATACCACTCAACAACAGCATGCCCAGAACATTCTCAGAATAGACCATTGTGGGCAGCGAGCGCCAGTAGCCAGAAGAGGTTGTCCAGACTGTTAACCAGAGAGAGTTAGATCATCCCCAGTGGCCAGAAGAGGTTGTCCAGACTGTTAACCAGAGAGAGTTAGCTCATCCCCAGTGGCCAGAAGAGACTGTCCTGTTAACCAGGGAGAGTTAGCTCATCCCCAGTGGTCAGAAGAGACTGTCCTGTTAACCAGGGAGAGTTAGATCATCCCCAGTAGCCAGAAGAGGTTGTTCAGACTGTTAACCAGGGAGAGTTAGATCATCCCCAGTGGTCAGAAGAGGTTGTTCAGACTGTTAACCAGGGAGAGTTAGATCATCCCCAGTAGCCAGAAGAGGTTGTTCAGACTGTTAACCAGGGAGAGTTAGATCATCCCCAGTAGCCAGAAGAGGTTGTTCAGACTGTTAACCAGGGAGAGTTAGATCATCCCCAGTGGTCAGAAGAGACTGTCCTGTTAACCAGGGAGAGTTAGCTCATCCCCAGTGGTCAGAAGAGACTGTCCTGTTAACCAGGGAGAGTTAGCTCATCCCCAGTGGTCAGAAGAGACTGTCCTGTTAACCAGGGAGAGTTAGCTCATCCCCAGTGGTCAGAAGAGACTGTCCTGTTAACCAGGGAGAGTTAGCTCATCCCCAGTGGTCAGAAGAGACTGTCCTGTTAACCAGGGAGAGTTAGATCATCCCCAGTCAGTCCTGGGACATATGAGCATGACTGGGTCCCAAACGGGCCCCTATTGTTGTTCTGAGAAATGAAGGCTATTTATTCCATGTGAGACATTGCCAAGAAACTGAAGGTCTGGTACAACGCTGTGTACTACTCCCTTCACAGCACAGGAACCATTATCCCTGTGGAAGGCTTTCGACACCCTGTAGAGTCCGTGGCCCTGGGGGGGTGCAACTCAATATTAGGAAGGTGTTCCTGATGTGTGGTATACTCAGGGTAGACTACTTTAGAATGTGTGGTATACTCAGGGTATACTACAGTATAATGTTTGGTATAGTCAGGGTAGACTACAGTATAATGTGTGGTATCCTCAGGGTAGACTACAGTATAAGTGTGGTAGACTACAGTATAATGTGTGGTATACTCAGGGTAGACTACAGTATAAGTGTGGTATACTACAGTATAATGTGTGGTATACTCAGGGTATACTACAGTATAATGTTTGGTATAGTCAGGGTAGACTACAGTATAATGTGTGGTATAGTCAGGGTAGACTACAGTATAATGTGTGGTATACTCAGGGTATACTACAGTATAATGTTTGGTATAGTCAGGGTAGACTACAGTATAATGTGTGGTATACTCAGGGTAGACTACAGTATAAGTGTGGTATACTACAGTATAATGTGTGGTATACTCAGGGTAGACTACAGTATAATGTTTGGTATAGTCAGGGTAGACTACAGTATAATGTGTGGTATACTCAGGGTAGACTACAGTATAAGTGTGGTATACTACAGTATAATGTGTGGTATACTCAGGGTAGACTACAGTATAAGTGTGGTATACTACAGTATAATGTGTGGTATACTCAGGGTAGACTACAGTATAAGTGTGGTATACTACAGTATAATGTGTGGTATACTCAGGGTAGACTACAGTGAGTAGTGTACACTAGACTGGCTCACTTCAACAGTAGACTACAGTGAGTAGTGTACACTAGACTGGCTCACTTCAACATAGACTTCAGTGAATAGTGTACACTAGATTGGCTCACTTCAACATGGACTACAGTGAGTAGTGTACACTAGACTGGCTCACTTCAACAGTAGACTACAGTGAGTAGTGTACACTAGACTGGCTCACTTCAACATGGACTACAGTGAGTAGTGTACACTAGACTGGCTCACTTCAACAGTAGACTACAGTGAGTAGTGTACACTAGACTGGCTCACTTCAACATAGACTTCAGTGAGTAGTGTACACTAGACTGGCTCCCTTCAACATAGACTACAGTGAGTAGTGTACACTAGACTGGCTCACTTCAACATAGACTTCAGTGAGTAGTGTACACTAGACTGGCTCCCTTCAACATAGACTACAGTGAGTAGTGTACACTAGACTGGCTCACTTTCACATAGACTACAGTGAGTAGTGTACACTAGACTGGCTCACTTCAACAGTAGACTACAGTGAGTAGTGTACACTAGACTGGCTCACTTCAACAGTAGACTACAGTGAGTAGTGTACACTAGACTGGCTCACTTCAACATAGACTACAGTGTGTAATAATGTTTGGTACTCAGTGTATATGTGATCATATACCAATGTAAGCAAGGTTTAAAGGATTATGTTTTAATCAAATATCTGTTTGGGCTTCTTATCGTCTTATTTCTAATTACGTTCCGTCCCCCTGACCATCGTCCCCCTGACCGCCAGCCCCCTGACCGTCAGCTCAAGACAAAATCGTCCCACTGCTGAATCCAGTTGATGATCACTACCCTACAGTGCTTTACTTTAGACCAGAGTCCTCTGGGTCCATCTAGTGAAGACATCCTGTCACTGCACCCTGTTAGGAGGGAGTCCTCGGGGTCCATCTAGTGGAGACATCCTGCCACTGCACCCTGTTAGGAGGGAGTCCTCTGGGTCCATCTAGTGGAGACATCCTGTCACTGCACCCTGTTAGGAGGGAGTCCTGGGTCCATCTAGTGGAGACATCCTGCCACTGCACCCTGTTAGGAGGGAGTCCTCTGGGTCCATCTAGTGGAGACATCCTGCCACTGCACCCTGTTAGGAGGGAGTCCTCTGGGTCCATCTAGTGGAGACATCCTGCCACTGCACCCTGTTAGGAGGGAGTCCTATGGGTCCATCTAGTGGAGACATCCTGCCACTGCACCCTGTTAGGAGGGAGTCCTCTGGGTCCATCTAGTGGAGACATCCTGCCACTGCACCCTGTTAGGAGGGAGTCCTCTGGGTCCATCTAGTGGAGACATCCTGCCATTGCACCCTGTTAGGACCTCTCTAACATTAGGACCTGTCCATCAGCTGATTGTTCTCTGTGTTTGTTGTGCTCCAGGTGTATAAAGTATGTGGTCGTCCCAGTAGACAGCCTGCCCAGTCAGTCAGCGGCCAGCAGGACGGAGCGTCCATCCCTCTCAAAGCCTTCATCAGAGAAACAGGAAACAGCCTGGCTACCAGGAGGAAGTGAGTACACTGTCTCAGTTCACCACTGCTAACTACTCACTTTATAGTCCTCATTTTCTACTTAGCACTTCTTCAGCACTTTTAGACAGCACTCAAAAGGTTGATCTCTCAGGGCGTTTTTTGTTGTTAATTAAGGTTTGCTTAGATGATGATTTTAGCGTTATGAGGCTCTTGAGAGGACTGGGGATGTGGAAGTATACCAGCGTTGGTCCCCCCCGTGTGTCTGTCTCAACAGAGAGTTCCTGAACAGTCTGCGTTTGTACCGTACCTTCTACGGTGGCCTGGCGGACCAGCTGTGTGTGAACCAGCTGGCCTCCGCCGATGGACTGGCCTGCTGGAACGGAGCCGACGTTGTCAAGAGGTACGTGACCCCCCCCCGCAGCACCATGGAGCGATTCTGAAGTTCAAAAGGAGTAACTACGAGCCCTACACTGTTCCCATCTAGCATCTCTTTCTGTTTGTCTGTCTCCTCCTCCGTTCCCCTGGGGGACCTGTCCTCTCCTCGTTCCCCTGGGGACCTGTCCTCTCCTCCATCCCCTGGGGGACCTGTCCTCTCCTCCATCCCCTGGGGGACCTGTCCTCTCCTCCATCCCCTGGGGGACCTGTCCTCTCCTCCATCCCCTGGGGGACCTGTCCTCTCCTCCATCCCCTGGGGGACCTGTCCTCTCCTCCATCCCCTGGGGGACCTGTCCTCTCCTCCATCCCCTGGGGGACCTGTCCTCTCCTCCATCCCCTGGGGGACCTGTCCTCCTCCTCCGTTCCCCTGGGGGACCTGTCCTCCTCCTCCGTTCCCCTGGGGGACCTGTCCTCCTCCTCCCGTTCCCCTGGGGGACCTGTCCTCCTCCTCCCGTTCCCCTGGGGGACCTGTCCTCCTCCTCCCTTTCCCCTGGGGGACCTCTCCTCCTCCTCCCTTTCCCCTGGGGGACCTCTCCTCCTCCTCCCTTTCCCCTGGGGGAACTCTCCTCCTCCCTTTCCCCTGGGGGACCTCTCCTCCTCCTCCGTTCCCCTGGGGGACTTGTCCTCCTCCTCCGTTCCCCTGGGGGACCTCTCCTCCTCCTCCGTCCCCTGGGGGACCTCTCCTCCTCCTCCGTCCCCTGGGGGACCTCTCCTCCTCCTCCGTCCCCTGGGGGACCTCTCCTCCTCCTCCGTCCCCTGGGGGACCTGTCCTCTCCTCCTCCTCCGTCCCCTGGGGGACCTCTCCTCCTCCTCCGCCTCCTCCGTCCCCTGGGGGACCTCTCCTCCTCCTCCGTCCCCTGGGGGACCTGTCCTCTCCTCCTCCTCCTCCTCCGTCCCCTGGGGGACCTGTCCTCTCCTCTGTCCCCTGGGGGACTTGTCCTCTCCTCCATCCCCCTGAGGGACCTGTCCTTCAGACACGATTCAAATCCCCAGCAGAGTCAACAGTGTTTGATTCAAATCCCCAGCAGAGTCAACAGTGTTTGATTCAAATCCCCAGCAGAGTCAACAGTGTTTGATTCAAATCCCCAGCAGAGTCAACAGTGTTTGATTCAAATCCCCAGCAGAGTCAACAGTGTTTGATTCAAATCCCCAGCAGAGTCAACAGTGTTTGATTCAAATCCCCAGCAGAGTCAACAGTGTTTGATTCAAATCCCCAGCAGAGTCAACAGTGTTTGATTCAAATCCCCAGCAGAGTCAACAGTGTTGTGTGAAATTCACTCTGCAATGTTTAATTCATTACTGTCTCTCCAGGAGTGTGTTTGCACATTTTTCTCAAATACATTACCCTCAGCAATCTGTCTGTCTGGGACTGTAGTAGCAAACAGGCTGTGTGTGTGTGTGTGTGTGTGTGTGTGTGTGTGTGTGTGGTGTGTGTGAATCTGGGTTGTTATAATTGTATACAACAGCGTCTCTCGTATGTAAAGTAATAGGTGTCTTGACCTTGCTGTTTCAATTGAATAATCACCAATCTGCTGCCAAACTCAATGCATCTAATATCAATATGTGTGTTCCGTAACCAGGCGCGTAGCCAGGCGCGTAGCCAGGCGCGTAGCCAGGCGCGTAGCCAGGCGCGTAGCCAGGGAAGCCTGTTATACTGGCCTTATGTTCGAATACGTCTCCAAGATTAAACCTCAAATAAACCCCCCTCTGTCAACCCAGGAAACTCATTACAAACTACCCTTTTCCCTATATAGTGAACTACTACAGAGGGCTCTGGTCTGGAGTAGTGCACTTCATAGGGAATAGGGCTCTGGTCTGGAGTAGTGCACTTCATATGGAATAGGGCTCTGGTCTGGAGTAGTGCACTTCATAGGGAATAGGGCTCTGGTCTGGAGTAGTGCACTTCATAGGGAATAGGGCTCTGGTCTGGAGTAGTGCACTTCATAGGGAATAGGGCTCTGGTCTGTAGTAGTGCACTTCATAGGGAATAGGGCTCTGGTCTGTAGTAGTGCACTTCATAGGGAATAGGGCTCTGGTCTGTAGTAGTGCACTTCATAGGGAATAGGGCTCTGGTCTGGAGTAGTGCACTTCATAGGGAATAGGGCTCTGGTCTGGAGTAGTGCACTTCATAGGGAATAGGGCTCTGGTCTGGAGTAGTGCACTTCATAGGGAATAGGGCTCTGGTCTGTAGTAGTGCACTTCATAGGGAATAGGGCTCTGGTCTGTAGTAGTGCACTTCATAGGGAATAGGGCTCTGGTCTGTAGTAGTGCACTTCATAGGGAATAGGGCTCTGGTCTGGAGTAGTGCACTTCATAGGGAATAGGGCTCTGGTCTGGAGTAGTGCACTTCATAGGGAATAGGGCTCTGGTCTGGAGTAGTGCACTTCATAGGGAATAGGGCTCTGGTCTGGAGTAGTGCACTTCATAGGGAATAGGGCTCTGGTCTGGAGTAGTGCACTTCATAGGGAATAGGGCTCTGGTCTGGAGTAGTGCACTTCATAGGGAATAGGGCTCTGGTCTGTAGTAGTGCACTTCATAGGGAATAGGGCTCTGGTCTGTAGTAGTGCACTTCATAGGGAATAGGGCTCTGGTCTGTAGTAGTGCACTTCATAGGGAATAGGGCTCTGGTCTGGAGTAGTGCACTTCATAGGGAATAGGGCTCTGGTCTGGAGTAGTGCACTTCATAGGGAATAGGGCTCTGGTCTGGAGTAGTGCACTTCATAGGGAATAGGGCTCTGGTCTGGAGTAGTGCACTTCATAGGGAATAGGGCTCTGGTCTGTAGTAGTGCACTTCATAAGGAATAGGGCTCTGGTCTGGAGTAGTGCACTTCATAAGGAATAGGGCTCTGGTCTGGAGTAGTGCACTTCATAGGGAATAGGGCTCTGGTCTGTAGTAGTGCACTTCATAGGGAATAGGGCTCTGGTCTGTAGTAGTGCACTTCATAGGGAATAGGGCTCTGGTCTGGAGTAGTGCACTTCATAGGGAATAGGGCTCTGGTCTGGAGTAGTGCACTTCATAGGGAATAGGGCTCTGGTCTGGAGTAGTGCACTTCATAGGGAATAGGGCTCTGGTCTGGAGTAGTGCACTTCATAGGGAATAGGGCTCTGGTCTGGAGTAGTGCACTTCATAGGGAATAGGGCTCTGGTCTGGAGTAGTGCACTTCATAGGGAATAGGGCTCTGGTCTGGAGTAGTGCACTTCATAGGGAATAGGGCTCTGGTCTGGAGTAGTGCACTTCATAGGGAATAGGGCTCTGGTCTGGAAGTAGTGCACTTCATAGGGAATAGGGCTCTGGTCTGGAGTAGTGCACTTCATAGGGAATAGCCATTAGACTGGTAGTGTCTGGACTAAACCGAGCCATTAGACTGGTAGTGTCTGGACTAAACCAGCCATTAGACTGGTAGTGTCTGGACTAAACCAGCCATTAGACTGGTAGTGTCTGGACTAAACCGAGCCATTAGACTGGTAGTGTCTGGACTAAACCGAGCCATTAGACTGGTAGTGGCTGGACTAAACCGAGCCATTAGACTGGTAGTGTCTGGACTAAACCAGCCATTAGACTGGTAGTGTCTGGACTAAACCGAGCCATTAGACTGGTAGTGTCTGGACTAAACCAGCCATTAGACTGGTAGTGGCTGGACTAAACCGAGCCATTAGACTGGTAGTGGCTGGACTAAACCAGCCATTAGACTGGTAGTGGCTGGACTAAACCAGCCATTAGACTGGTAGTGGCTGGACTAAACCAGCCATTAGACTGGTAGTGGCTGGACTAAACCAGCCATTAGACTGGTAGTGTACCATGCTGTAATATCTGTTATTGTCCTCTAGAGGGCGCTTCAGCCATATCAAAATCAAATCATATTTTATTCTATTGGTCACATGCTGATGTTATTGTTATTCTATTGGTCACATGCAGATGTTATTCTATTGGTCACATGCTGATGTTATTGTTATACTATTGGTCACATGCTGATGTTATTGTTATTCTATTGGTCACATGCTGATGTTATTCTATTGGTCACATGCTGATGTTATTGTTATTCTATTGGTCACATGCTGATGTTATTGTTATTCTATTGGTCACATGCTGATGTTATTGTTATTCTATTGGTCACATGCTGATGTTATTGTTATTCTATTGGTCACATGCTGATGTTATTGTTATTCTATTGGTCACATGCAGATGTTATTGTTATTCTATTGGTCACATGCTGATGTTATTGTTATTCTATTGGTCACATGCTGATGTTATTGTTATTCTATTGGTCACATGCAGATGTTATTGTTATTCTATTGGTCACATGCTGATGTTAACGAAATGCTTGTGCTTCTAGTTCCGACCGTGCAGTAATATCTAACATGTAATCTAATAATTCCCCAACAACGACCTCATACACACATCTAAAGAGGTGAATGAGAATATATACATATAAATACATGGATGAGCGATGACAGAGCTGCATAGGAAAGATGCAGTAGATGGTATAAAATACAGTACATACATATGAGATGAGTAATACAAGATATGTAAACATTATTAAAGTGACAAGTGATCCATTTATTAAAGTGGCCAATGATTTCAAGTCTGTATGTAGGTAGCAGAGTTAGTGATGACTGTTTAACAGTCTGATGGCCTTGAGATAGAAGCTGTTTTTCAGTCTCTCGGTCCCTGCAATGATGCACCTGTACTGACCTGGGCAGCAGCAGAGCAGGAGGAGAGAGGTCCCTCTTACCTGACCTCATATCTATCGGAGGGGAGGAGGGGAGGGGAGGAGGGAGGGTCCAGTCTACCTGACCTCATATCTATCAGAAGGGAGTAGGGGAGGAGGGGAGGAGGGAGGGTCCAGTCTACCTGACCTCATATCTATCAGAAGGGATGGTCGGAGGGGAGGAGGGAGGGTCCAGTCTACCTGACCTCATATCTATCAGAAGGGATGGTCGGAGGGGAGGAGGGAGGGTCCCGTCTACCTGACCTCATATCTATCAGAAGGGATGGTCGGAGGGGAGGAGGGAGGGTCCAGTCTACCTGACCTCATATCTATCAGAAGGGATGGTCGGAGGGGAGGAGGGAGGGTCCAGTCTACCTGACCTCATATCTATCAGAAGGGATGGTCGAAGGGGAGGAGGGAGGGTCCTGTCTACCTGACCTCATATCAGAAGGGATGGTCGAAGGGGAGGAGGGAGGGTCCTGTCTACCTGACCTCATATCTATCAGAAGGGAGGGAGGGTCCTGTCTACCTGACCTCATGTCTATCAGAAGGGATGGTCGAAGGGGAGGAGGGAGGGTCCCGTCTACCTGACCTCATATCAGAAGGGATGGTCGAAGGGGAGGAGGGAGGGTCCTGTCTACCTGACCTCATGTCTATCAGAAGGGATGGTCGAAGGGGAGGAGGGAGGGTCCTGTCTACCTGACCTCATATCTATCAGAAGGGATGGTCGAAGGGGAGGAGGGAGGGTCCTGTCTACCTGACCTCATATCTATCAGAAGGGAGGGAGGGAGGAGGGGAGGAGGGAGGGTCCCGTCTACCTGACCTCATGTCTATCAGAAGGGATGGTCGAAGGGGAGGAGGGAGGGTCCTGTCTACCTGACCTCATATCAGAAGGGATGGTCGAAGGGGAGGAGGGAGGGTCCTGTCTACCTGACCTCATATCTATCAGAAGGGAGGGAGGGTCCTGTCTACCTGACCTCATATCAGAAGGGATGGTCGGAGGGGAGGAGGGAGGGTCCCGTCTACCTGACCTCATATCAGAAGGGATGGTCGGAGGGGAGGAGGGAGGGTCCTGTCTACCTGACCTCATATCAGAAGGGATGGTCGGAGGGGAGGAGGGAGGGTCCTGTCTACCTGACCTCATATCTATCAGAAGGGAGGGGAGGAGGGAGGGTCCCGTCTACCTGACCTCATATCTATCAGAAGGGAGGGGAGGAGGGAGGGTCCCGTCTACCTGACCTCATGTCTATCAGAAGGGATGGTCGGAGGGGAGGAGGGAGGGTCCCGTCTACCTGACCTCATATCAGAAGGGAGGGAGGGGAGGAGGGAGGGTCCCGTCTACCTGACCTCATATCTATCAGAAGGGATGGTCGGAGGGGAGGAGGGAGGGTCCCGTCTACCTGACCTCATGTCTATCAGAAGGGATGGTTGGAGGGGAGGAGGGAGGGTCCTGTCTACCTGACCTCATATCTATCAGAAGGGAGGGGAGGAGGGAGGGGAGGAGGGAGGGTCCTGTCTACCTGACCTCATATCTATCAGAAGGGAGGGGAGGAGGGAGGGGAGGAGGGAGGGTCCTGTCTACCTGACCTCATATCTATCAGAAGGGAGGGAGGGGAGGAGGGAGGGTCCCGTCTACCTGACCTCATATCTATCAGAAGGGAGGGGAGGAGGGAGGGTCCCGTCTACCTGACCTCATATCTATCAGAAGGGAGGGGAGGAGGGAGGGTCCCGTCTACCTGACCTCATATCTATCAGAAGGGAGGGGAGGAGGGAGGGTCCCGTCTACCTGACCTCATATCTATCAGAAGGGAGGGGAGGAGGGAGGGTCCTGTCTACCTGACCTCATATCTATCAGAAGGGATGGTCGGAGGAGGGAGGGTCCAGTCTACCTGACCTCATATCTATCAGAAGGGATGGTCGGAGGGGAGGAGGGAGGGTCCCGTCTACCTGACCTCATATCTATCAGAAGGGATGGTCGGAGGGGAGGAGGGAGGGTCCAGTCTACCTGACCTCATATCTATCAGAAGGGATGGTCGGAGGGGAGGAGGGAGGGTCCAGTCTACCTGACCTCATATCTATCAGAAGGGATGGTCGAAGGGGAGGAGGGAGGGTCCTGTCTACCTGACCTCATATCAGAAGGGATGGTCGAAGGGGAGGAGGGAGGGTCCTGTCTACCTGACCTCATATCTATCAGAAGGGAGGGAGGGTCCTGTCTACCTGACCTCATGTCTATCAGAAGGGATGGTCGAAGGGGAGGAGGGAGGGTCCCGTCTACCTGACCTCATATCAGAAGGGATGGTCGAAGGGGAGGAGGGAGGGTCCTGTCTACCTGACCTCATGTCTATCAGAAGGGATGGTCGAAGGGGAGGAGGGAGGGTCCTGTCTACCTGACCTCATATCTATCAGAAGGGATGGTCGAAGGGGAGGAGGGAGGGTCCTGTCTACCTGACCTCATATCTATCAGAAGGGAGGGAGGGAGGAGGGGGAGGAGGGAGGGTCCCGTCTACCTGACCTCATGTCTATCAGAAGGGATGGTCGAAGGGGAGGAGGGAGGGTCCTGTCTACCTGACCTCATATCAGAAGGGATGGTCGAAGGGGAGGAGGGAGGGTCCTGTCTACCTGACCTCATATCTATCAGAAGGGAGGGAGGGTCCTGTCTACCTGACCTCATATCAGAAGGGATGGTCGGAGGGGAGGAGGGAGGGTCCCGTCTACCTGACCTCATATCAGAAGGGATGGTCGGAGGGGAGGAGGGAGGGTCCTGTCTACCTGACCTCATATCAGAAGGGATGGTCGGAGGGGAGGAGGGAGGGTCCTGTCTACCTGACCTCATATCTATCAGAAGGGAGGGGAGGAGGGAGGGTCCCGTCTACCTGACCTCATATCTATCAGAAGGGAGGGGAGGAGGGAGGGTCCCGTCTACCTGACCTCATGTCTATCAGAAGGGATGGTCGGAGGGGAGGAGGGAGGGTCCCGTCTACCTGACCTCATATCAGAAGGGAGGGAGGGGAGGAGGGAGGGTCCCGTCTACCTGACCTCATATCTATCAGAAGGGATGGTCGGAGGGAGGAGGGAGGGTCCCGTCTACCTGACCTCATGTCTATCAGAAGGGATGGTTGGAGGGGAGGAGGGAGGGTCCTGTCTACCTGACCTCATATCTATCAGAAGGGAGGAGGAGGGAGGGGAGGAGGGAGGGTCCTGTCTACCTGACCTCATATCTATCAGAAGGGAGGGGAGGAGGGAGGGGAGGAGGGAGGGTCCTGTCTACCTGACCTCATATCTATCAGAAGGGAGGGAGGGGAGGAGGGAGGGTCCCGTCTACCTGACCTCATATCTATCAGAAGGGAGGGGAGGAGGGAGGGTCCCGTCTACCTGACCTCATATCTATCAGAAGGAGGGGAGGAGGGAGGGTCCCGTCTACCTGACCTCATATCTATCAGAAGGGAGGGGAGGAGGGAGGGTCCCGTCTACCTGACCTCATATCTATCAGAAGGGGGGAGGAGGGAGGGTCCCGTCTACCTGACCTCATATCTATCAGAAGGGAGGGGAGGAGGGAGGGTCCCGTCTACCTGACCTCATGTCTATCAGAAGGGATGGTCGGAGGGGAGGAGGGAGGGTCCCGTCTACCTGACCTCATATCAGAAGGGAGGGAGGGGAGGAGGGAGGGTCCCGTCTACCTGACCTCATATCTATCAGAAGGGAGGGGAGGAGGGAGGGTCCCGTCTACCTGACCTCATATCTATCAGAAGGGATGGTCGGAGGGGAGGAGGGAGGGTCCCGTCTACCTGACCTCATATCAGAAGGGAGGGAGGGGAGGAGGGAGGGTCCCGTCTACCTGACCTCATATCTATCAGAAGGGAGGGGAGGAGGGAGGGTCCCGTCTACCTGACCTCATATCTATCAGAAGGGAGGGGAGGAGGGAGGGTCCCGTCTACCTGACCTCATATCTATCAGAAGGGATGGTTGGAGGGGAGGAGGGAGGGTCCCGTCTACCTGACCTCATGTCTATCAGAAGGGAGGGGAGGAGGGAGGGTCCCGTCTACCTGACCTCATATCTATCAGAAGGGATGGTCGGAGGGGAGGAGGGAGGGTCCCGTCTACCTGACCTCATATCTATCAGAAGGGAGGGGAGGAGGGAGGGTCCTGTCTACCTGACCTCATATCTATCAGAAGGGATGGTCGGAGGGGAGGAGGGAGGGTCCCGTCTACCTGACCTCATATCTATCAGAAGGGAGGGAGGGAGGAGGGGAGGAGGGAGGGTCACGTCTACCTGACCTCATATCTATCAGAAGGGATGGTCGGAGGGGAGGAGGGAGGGTCCCGTCTACCTGACCTCATATCTATCAGAAGGGATGGTCGGAGGGGAGGAGGGAGGGTCCCGTCTACCTGACCTCATATCTATCAGAAGGGAGGGGAGGAGGGAGGGTCCAGTCTACCTGACCTCATATCTATCAGAAGGGAGGGGAGGAGGGAGGGTCCTGTCTACCTGACCTCATATCTATCAGAAGGGATGGTCGGAGGGGAGGAGGGAGGGTCCCGTCTACCTGACCTCATGTCTATCAGAAGGGATGGTCGGAGGGGAGGAGGGAGGGTCCCGTCTACCTGACCTCATATCAGAAGGGATGGTTGGAGGGGAGGAGGGAGGGTCCCGTCTACCTGACCTCATGTCTATCAGAAGGGATGGTTGGAGGGGAGGAGGGAGGGTCCCGTCTACCTGACCTCATATCTATCAGAAGGGATGGTCGGAGGGGAGGAGGGAGGGTCCCGTCTACCTGACCTCATATCTATCAGAAGGGATGGTCGGAGGGGAGGAGGGAGGGTCCCGTCTACCTGACCTCATATCTATCAGAAGGGATGGTCGGAGGGGAGGAGGGAGGGTCCTGTCTACCTGACCTCATATCTATCAGAAGGGATGGTCGGAGGGGAGGAGGGAGGGTCCTGTCTACCTGACCTCATGTCTATCAGAAGGGATGGTCGGAGGGGAGGAGGGAGGGTCCCGTCTACCTGACCTCATATCTATCAGAAGGGATGGAGGGTCCCGTCTACCTAACCTCATATCTATCAGAAGGGATGGTCAGAGGGGAGGAGGGAGGGTCCCGTCTACCTGACCTCATGTCTATCAGAAGGGATGGTTGGAGGGGAGGAGGGAGGGTCCCGTCTACCTGACCTCATATCTATCAGAAGGGAGGGAGGAGGGAGGGTCCCGTCTACCTGACCTCATATCTATCAGAAGGGATGGTTGGAGGGGAGGAGGGAGGGTCCCGTCTACCTGACCTCATATCTATCAGAAGGGATGGTCGGAGGGGAGGAGGGAGGGTCCCGTCTACCTGACCTCATATCTATCAGAAGGGAGGGGAGGAGGGAGGGTCCCGTCTACCTGACCTCATATCTATCAGAAGGGAGGGGAGGAGGGAGGGTCCCGTCTACCTGACCTCATATCTATCAGAAGGGAGGGGAGGAGGGAGGGTCCCGTCTACCTGACCTCATATCAGAAGGGACGGTCGGAGGGGAGGAGGGAGGGTCCTGTCTACCTGACCTCATATCTATCAGAAGGGATGGTCGGAGGGGAGGAGGGAGGGTCCCGTCTACCTGACCTCATATCTATCAGAAGGGAGGGGAGGAGGGAGGGTCCCGTCTACCTGACCTCATATCTATCAGAAGGGAGGGGAGGAGGGAGGGTCCCGTCTACCTGACCTCATATCTATCAGAAGGGAGGGGAGGAGGGAGGGTCCCGTCTACCTGACCTCATATCAGAAGGGACGGTCGGAGGGGAGGAGGGAGGGTCCTGTCTACCTGACCTCATATCTATCAGAAGGGAGGGAGGGAGGAGGGAGGGTCCCGTCTACCTGACCTCATATCTATCAGAAGGGATGGTCGGAGGGGAGGAGGGAGGGTCCCGTCTACCTGACCTCATATCTATCAGAAGGGATGGTCGGAGGGGAGGAGGGAGGGTCCCGTCTACCTGACCTCATATCTATCAGAAGGGAGGGGAGGAGGGAGGGTCCAGTCTACCTGACCTCATATCTATCAGAAGGGAGGGGAGGAGGGAGGGTCCTGTCTACCTGACCTCATATCTATCAGAAGGGATGGTCGGAGGGGAGGAGGGAGGGTCCCGTCTACCTGACCTCATGTCTATCAGAAGGGATGGTCGGAGGGGAGGAGGGAGGGTCCCGTCTACCTGACCTCATATCAGAAGGGATGGTTGGAGGGGAGGAGGGAGGGTCCCGTCTACCTGACCTCATGTCTATCAGAAGGGATGGTTGGAGGGGAGGAGGGAGGGTCCCGTCTACCTGACCTCATATCTATCAGAAGGGATGGTCGGAGGGGAGGAGGGAGGGTCCCGTCTACCTGACCTCATATCTATCAGAAGGGATGGTCGGAGGGGAGGAGGGAGGGTCCCGTCTACCTGACCTCATATCTATCAGAAGGGATGGTCGGAGGGGAGGAGGGAGGGTCCTGTCTACCTGACCTCATATCTATCAGAAGGGATGGTCGGAGGGGAGGAGGGAGGGTCCTGTCTACCTGACCTCATGTCTATCAGAAGGGATGGTCGGAGGGGAGGAGGGAGGGTCCCGTCTACCTGACCTCATATCTATCAGAAGGGATGGAGGGTCCCGTCTACCTAACCTCATATCTATCAGAAGGGATGGTCAGAGGGGAGGAGGGAGGGTCCCGTCTACCTGACCTCATGTCTATCAGAAGGGATGGTTGGAGGGGAGGAGGGAGGGTCCCGTCTACCTGACCTCATATCTATCAGAAGGGAGGGGAGGAGGGAGGGTCCCGTCTACCTGACCTCATATCTATCAGAAGGGATGGTTGGAGGGGAGGAGGGAGGGTCCCGTCTACCTGACCTCATATCTATCAGAAGGGATGGTCGGAGGGGAGGAGGGAGGGTCCCGTCTACCTGACCTCATATCTATCAGAAGGGAGGAGGAGGGAGGGTCCCGTCTACCTGACCTCATATCTATCAGAAGGGAGGGGAGGAGGGAGGGTCCCGTCTACCTGACCTCATATCTATCAGAAGGGAGGGAGGAGGGAGGGTCCCGTCTACCTGACCTCATATCAGAAGGGACGGTCGGAGGGGAGGAGGGAGGGTCCTGTCTACCTGACCTCATATCTATCAGAAGGGATGGTCGGAGGGGAGGAGGGAGGGTCCCGTCTACCTGACCTCATATCTATCAGAAGGGAGGGGAGGAGGGAGGGTCCCGTCTACCTGACCTCATATCTATCAGAAGGGAGGGGAGGAGGGAGGGTCCCGTCTACCTGACCTCATATCTATCAGAAGGGAGGGGAGGAGGGAGGGTCCCGTCTACCTGACCTCATATCAGAAGGGACGGTCGGAGGGAGGAGGGAGGGTCCTGTCTACCTGACCTCATATCTATCAGAAGGGAGGGAGGGAGGAGGGGAGGAGGGAGGGTCCCGTCTACCTGACCTCATATCAGAAGGGACGGTCGGAGGGGAGGAGGGAGGGTCCTGTCTACCTGACCTCATATCTATCAGAAGGGAGGGAGGGAGGAGGGGAGGAGGGAGGGTCCCGTCTACCTGACCTCATATCAGAAGGGACGGTCGGAGGGGAGGAGGGAGGGTCCCGTCTACCTGACCTCATATCAGAAGGGAGGGAGGGGAGGAGGGAGGGTCCCGTCTACCTGACCTCATATCTATCAGAAGGGATGGTCGGAGGGGAGGAGGGAGGGTCCCGTCTACCTGACCTCATGTCTATCAGAAGGGATGGTTGGAGGGGAGGAGGGAGGGTCCTGTCTACCTGACCTCATATCTATCAGAAGGGAGGGGAGGAGGGAGGGGAGGAGGGAGGGTCCTGTCTACCTGACCTCATATCTATCAGAAGGGAGGGGAGGAGGAGGGAGGGGAGGAGGGAGGGTCCTGTCTACCTGACCTCATATCTATCAGAAGGGAGGGAGGGGAGGAGGGAGGGTCCCGTCTACCTGACCTCATATCTATCAGAAGGGAGGGGAGGAGGGAGGGTCCCGTCTACCTGACCTCATATCTATCAGAAGGGAGGGGAGGAGGGAGGGTCCCGTCTACCTGACCTCATATCTATCAGAAGGGGGGGAGGAGGGAGGGTCCCGTCTACCTGACCTCATATCTATCAGAAGGGAGGGGAGGAGGGAGGGTCCCGTCTACCTGACCTCATATCTATCAGAAGGGAGGGGAGGAGGGAGGGTCCCGTCTACCTGACCTCATGTCTATCAGAAGGGATGGTCGGAGGAGGAGGGAGGGTCCCGTCTACCTGACCTCATATCAGAAGGGAGGGAGGGGAGGAGGGAGGGTCCCGTCTACCTGACCTCATATCTATCAGAAGGGAGGGGAGGAGGGAGGGTCCCGTCTACCTGACCTCATATCTATCAGAAGGGATGGTCGGAGGGGAGGAGGGAGGGTCCCGTCTACCTGACCTCATATCAGAAGGGAGGGAGGGGAGGAGGGAGGGTCCCGTCTACCTGACCTCATATCTATCAGAAGGGAGGGGAGGAGGGAGGGTCCCGTCTACCTGACCTCATATCTATCAGAAGGGAGGGGAGGAGGGAGGGTCCCGTCTACCTGACCTCATATCTATCAGAAGGGATGGTTGGAGGGGAGGAGGGAGGGTCCCGTCTACCTGACCTCATGTCTATCAGAAGGGAGGGGAGGAGGGAGGGTCCCGTCTACCTGACCTCATATCTATCAGAAGGGATGGTCGGAGGGGAGGAGGGAGGGTCCCGTCTACCTGACCTCATATCTATCAGAAGGGAGGGGAGGAGGGAGGGTCCTGTCTACCTGACCTCATATCTATCAGAAGGGATGGTCGGAGGGGAGGAGGGAGGGTCCCGTCTACCTGACCTCATATCTATCAGAAGGGAGGGAGGGAGGAGGGGAGGAGGGAGGGTCACGTCTACCTGACCTCATATCTATCAGAAGGGATGGTCGGAGGGGAGGAGGGAGGGTCCCGTCTACCTGACCTCATATCTATCAGAAGGGATGGTCGGAGGGGAGGAGGGAGGGTCCCGTCTACCTGACCTCATATCTATCAGAAGGGAGGGGAGGAGGGAGGGTCCAGTCTACCTGACCTCATATCTATCAGAAGGGAGGGGAGGAGGGAGGGTCCTGTCTACCTGACCTCATATCTATCAGAAGGGATGGTCGGAGGGGAGGAGGGAGGGTCCCGTCTACCTGACCTCATGTCTATCAGAAGGGATGGTCGGAGGGGAGGAGGGAGGGTCCCGTCTACCTGACCTCATATCAGAAGGGATGGTTGGAGGGGAGGAGGAGGGTCCCGTCTACCTGACCTCATGTCTATCAGAAGGGATGGTTGGAGGGGAGGAGGGAGGGTCCCGTCTACCTGACCTCATATCTATCAGAAGGGATGGTCGGAGGGGAGGAGGGAGGGTCCCGTCTACCTGACCTCATATCTATCAGAAGGGATGGTCGGAGGGGAGGAGGGAGGGTCCCGTCTACCTGACCTCATATCTATCAGAAGGGATGGTCGGAGGGGAGGAGGGAGGGTCCTGTCTACCTGACCTCATATCTATCAGAAGGGATGGTCGGAGGGGAGGAGGGAGGGTCCTGTCTACCTGACCTCATGTCTATCAGAAGGGATGGTCGGAGGGGAGGAGGGAGGGTCCCGTCTACCTGACCTCATATCTATCAGAAGGGATGGAGGGTCCCGTCTACCTAACCTCATATCTATCAGAAGGGATGGTCAGAGGGGAGGAGGGAGGGTCCCGTCTACCTGACCTCATGTCTATCAGAAGGGATGGTTGGAGGGGAGGAGGGAGGGTCCCGTCTACCTGACCTCATATCTATCAGAAGGGAGGGGAGGAGGGAGGGTCCCGTCTACCTGACCTCATATCTATCAGAAGGGATGGTTGGAGGGGAGGAGGGGAGGGTCCCGTCTACCTGACCTCATATCTATCAGAAGGGATGGTCGGAGGGGAGGAGGGAGGGTCCCGTCTACCTGACCTCATATCTATCAGAAGGGAGGGGAGGAGGGAGGGTCCCGTCTACCTGACCTCATATCTATCAGAAGGGAGGGAGGAGGGAGGGTCCCGTCTACCTGACCTCATATCTATCAGAAGGGAGGGGAGGAGGGAGGGTCCCGTCTACCTGACCTCATATCAGAAGGGACGGTCGGAGGGGAGGAGGGAGGGTCCTGTCTACCTGACCTCATATCTATCAGAAGGGATGGTCGGAGGGGAGGAGGGAGGGTCCCGTCTACCTGACCTCATATCTATCAGAAGGGAGGGGAGGAGGGAGGGTCCCGTCTACCTGACCTCATATCTATCAGAAGGGAGGGGAGGAGGGAGGGTCCCGTCTACCTGACCTCATATCTATCAGAAGGGAGGGGAGGAGGGAGGGTCCCGTCTACCTGACCTCATATCAGAAGGGACGGTCGGAGGGGAGGAGGGAGGGTCCTGTCTACCTGACCTCATATCTATCAGAAGGGAGGGAGGGAGGAGGGAGGGTCCCGTCTACCTGACCTCATATCTATCAGAAGGGATGGTCGGAGGGGAGGAGGGAGGGTCCCGTCTACCTGACCTCATATCTATCAGAAGGGATGGTCGGAGGGGAGGAGGGAGGGTCCCGTCTACCTGACCTCATATCTATCAGAAGGGAGGGGAGGAGGGAGGGTCCAGTCTACCTGACCTCATATCTATCAGAAGGGGGGAGGAGGGAGGGTCCTGTCTACCTGACCTCATATCTATCAGAAGGGATGGTCGGAGGGGAGGAGGGAGGGTCCCGTCTACCTGACCTCATGTCTATCAGAAGGGATGGTCGGAGGGGAGGAGGGAGGGTCCCGTCTACCTGACCTCATATCAGAAGGGATGGTTGGAGGGGAGGAGGGAGGGTCCCGTCTACCTGACCTCATGTCTATCAGAAGGGATGGTTGGAGGGGAGGAGGGAGGGTCCCGTCTACCTGACCTCATATCTATCAGAAGGGATGGTCGGAGGGGAGGAGGGAGGGTCCCGTCTACCTGACCTCATATCTATCAGAAGGGATGGTCGGAGGGGAGGAGGGAGGGTCCCGTCTACCTGACCTCATATCTATCAGAAGGGATGGTCGGAGGGGAGGAGGGAGGGTCCTGTCTACCTGACCTCATATCTATCAGAAGGGATGGTCGGAGGGGAGGAGGGAGGGTCCTGTCTACCTGACCTCATGTCTATCAGAAGGGATGGTCGGAGGGGAGGAGGGAGGGTCCCGTCTACCTGACCTCATATCTATCAGAAGGGATGGAGGGTCCCGTCTACCTAACCTCATATCTATCAGAAGGGATGGTCAGAGGGGAGGAGGGAGGGTCCCGTCTACCTGACCTCATGTCTATCAGAAGGGATGGTTGGAGGGGAGGAGGGAGGGTCCCGTCTACCTGACCTCATATCTATCAGAAGGGAGGGGAGGAGGGAGGGTCCCGTCTACCTGACCTCATATCTATCAGAAGGGATGGTTGGAGGGGAGGAGGGAGGGTCCCGTCTACCTGACCTCATATCTATCAGAAGGGATGGTCGGAGGGGAGGAGGGAGGGTCCCGTCTACCTGACCTCATATCTATCAGAAGGGAGGGGAGGAGGGAGGGTCCCGTCTACCTGACCTCATATCTATCAGAAGGGAGGGGAGGAGGGAGGGTCCCGTCTACCTGACCTCATATCTATCAGAAGGGAGGGGAGGAGGGAGGGTCCCGTCTACCTGACCTCATATCAGAAGGGACGGTCGGAGGGGAGGAGGGAGGGTCCTGTCTACCTGACCTCATATCTATCAGAAGGGATGGTCGGAGGGGAGGAGGGAGGGTCCCGTCTACCTGACCTCATATCTATCAGAAGGGAGGGGAGGAGGGAGGGTCCCGTCTACCTGACCTCATATCTATCAGAAGGGAGGGGAGGAGGGAGGGTCCCGTCTACCTGACCTCATATCTATCAGAAGGGAGGGGAGGAGGGAGGGTCCCGTCTACCTGACCTCATATCAGAAGGGACGGTCGGAGGGGAGGAGGGAGGGTCCTGTCTACCTGACCTCATATCTATCAGAAGGGAGGGAGGGAGGAGGGGAGGAGGGAGGGTCCCGTCTACCTGACCTCATATCAGAAGGGACGGTCGGAGGGGAGGAGGGAGGGTCCTGTCTACCTGACCTCATATCTATCAGAAGGGAGGGAGGGAGGAGGGGAGGAGGGAGGGTCCCGTCTACCTGACCTCATATCAGAAGGGACGGTCGGAGGGGAGGAGGGAGGGTCCTGTCTACCTGACCTCATATCTATCAGAAGGGAGGGAGGGAGGAGGGGAGGAGGGAGGGTCCCGTCTACCTGACCTCATATCAGAAGGGATGGTCGGAGGGGAGGAGGTTCCCAGTGTTGTGCCCAGTGTTGTGCCCAGTGTTGTGCCCAGTGTTGTATCAGGTGTTGTTCCCAGTGTTGTGCCCAGTGTTGTTCCCAGTGTTGTGCCCAGTGTTGTGCCCGGTGTTGTGCCCGGTGTTGTTCCCGGTGCTGTACTCAGTGTTGTACTCTGCTATATCTCTGTCTGTATAGTGTTCTAGTGTTTTGGCCATCTATAACACAGTCAGTTTAAGGTAGGGAACAAGGTGCTGTTCTGACCAGCTCTAACACAGTCAGTTTAAGGCAGGGAACAAGGTGCTGTTCTCCCTACCAGCTATAACACAGTCAGTTTAAGGTAGGGAACAAGGTGCTGTTCTGACCAGCTATAACACAGTCAGTTTAAGGTAGGGGACAAGGTGCTGTTCTCCTCACCAGCTATAACACAGTCAGTTTAAGGTAGGGAACAAGGTGCTGTTCTCCCTACCAGCTATAACACAGTCAGTTTAAGGCAGGGAACATGGTGCTGTTCTGACCATCTATAACACAGTCAGTTTAAGGTAGGGGACAAGGTGCTGTTCTGACCAGCTATAACACAGTCAGTTTAAGGTAGGGAACAAGGTGCTGTTCTCCCTACCAGCTATAACACAGTCAGTTTAAGGTAAGGAACAAGGTGCTGTTCTGACCATCTATAACACAGTCAGTTTAAGGTAGGGAACAAGGTGCTGTTCTCCCTACCAGCTATAACACAGTCAGTTTAAGGTAGGGGACAAGGTGCTGTTCTGACCAGCTATAACACAGTCAGTTTAAGGTAGGGAACAAGATGCTGTTCTCCCTACCAGCTATAACACAGTCAGTTTAAGGCAGGGAACATGGTGCTGTTCTGACCATCTATAACACAGTCAGTTTAAGGTAGGGGACAAGGTGCTGTTCTGACCAGCTATAACACAGTCAGTTTAAGGTAGGGAACAAGGTGCTGTTCTCCCTACCAGCTATAACACAGTCAGTTTAAGGTAGGGAACAAGGTGCTGTTCTGACCATCTATAACACAGTCAGTTTAAGGTAGGGAACAAGGTGCTGTTCTCCCTACCAGCTATAACACAGTCAGTTTAAGGTAGGGGACAAGGTGCTGTTCTGACCAGCTATAACACAGTCAGTTTAAGGTAGGGAACAAGATGCTGTTTTCCCTACCAGCTATAACACAGTCAGTTTAAGGCAGGGAACAAGGTGCTGTTCTGACCAGCTATAACACAGTCAGTTTAAGGTAGGGAACAAGGTGCTGTTCTGACCAGCTATAACACAGTCAGTTTAAGGTAGGGGACAAGGTGCTGTTCTGACCAGCTATAACACAGTCAGTTTAAGGTAGGGAACAAGATGCTGTTCTCCTCACCAGCTATAACACAGTCAGTTTAAGGTAGGGAACAAGGTGCTGTTCTCCTCACCAGCTATAACACAGTCAGTTTAAGGTAGGGAACAAGGTGCTGTTCTCCTCACCAGCTATAACACAGTCAGTTTAAGGTAGGGAACAAGGTGCTGTTCTCCTCACCAGCTATAACACAGTCAGTTTAAGGTAGGGAACAAGGTGCTGTTCTGACCAGCTATAACACAGTCAGTTTAAGGTAGGGGACAAGGTGCTGTTCTCCCTACCAGCTATAACACAGTCAGTTTAAGGTAGGGAACAAGGTGCTGTTCTCCCTACCAGCTATAACACAGTCAGTTTAATGTAGGGAACAAGGTGCTGTTCTGACCAGCTATAACACAGTCAGTTTAAGGTAGGGAACAAGGTGCTGTTCTCCCTACCAGCTATAACACAGTCAGTTTAAGGTAGGGAACAAGGTGCTGTTCTGACCATCTATAACACAGTCAGTTTAAGGTAGGGAACAAGGTGCTGTTCTCCCTACCAGCTATAACACAGTCAGTTTAAGGTAGGGGACAAGGTGCTGTTCTGACCAGCTATAACACAGTCAGTTTAAGGTAGGGAACAAGATGCTGTTTTCCCTACCAGCTATAACACAGTCAGTTTAAGGCAGGGAACAAGGTGCTGTTCTGACCAGCTATAACACAGTCAGTTTAAGGTAGGGAACAAGGTGCTGTTCTGACCAGCTATAACACAGTCAGTTTAAGGTAGGGGACAAGGTGCTGTTCTGACCAGCTATAACACAGTCAGTTTAAGGTAGGGAACAAGATGCTGTTCTCCTCACCAGCTATAACACAGTCAGTTTAAGGTAGGGAACAAGGTGCTGTTCTCCTCACCAGCTATAACACAGTCAGTTTAAGGTAGGGAACAAGCTGCTGTTCTCCTCACCAGCTATAACACAGTCAGTTTAAGGTAGGGAACAAGGTGCTGTTCTCCTCACCAGCTATAACACAGTCAGTTTAAGGTAGGGAACAAGGTGCTGTTCTGACCAGCTATAACACAGTCAGTTTAAGGTAGGGGACAAGGTGCTGTTCTCCCTACCAGCTATAACACAGTCAGTTTAAGGTAGGGAACAAGGTGCTGTTCTCCCTACCAGCTATAACACAGTCAGTTTAATGTAGGGAACAAGGTGCTGTTCTGACCAGCTATAACACAGTCAGTTTAAGGTAGGGAACAAGGTGCTGTTCTCCTCACCAGCTATAACACAGTCAGTTTAAGGTAGGGAACAAGGTGCTGTTCTGACCAGCTATAACACAGTCAGTTTAAGGTAGGGGACACGTTGCTGTTCTCCCTACCAGCTATAACACAGTCAGTTTAAGGTAGGGAACACAGTGCTGTTCTCCCTACCAGCTATAACAGTCAGTTTAAGGTAGGGAACAAGGTGCTGTTCTGACCAGCTATAACACAGTTTAAGGTAGGGAACAAGGTGCTGTTCTCCCTACCAGCTATAACACAGTCATTTTAAGGTAGGGGACACGGTGCTGTTCTGACCAGCTATAACACAGTCAGTTTAAGGTAGGGAACAAGGTGTTGTTCTCCCTACCAGCTATAACACAGTCATTTTAAGGTAGGGGACACGGTGCTGTTCTGACCAGCTATAACACAGTCAGTTTAAGGTAGGGGACAAGGTGCTGTTCTCCTCACCAGCTATAACACAGTCAGTTTAAGGTAGGGAACACAGTGCTGTTCTCCCTACCAGCTATAACAGTCAGTTTAAGGTAGGGAACAAGGTTCTGTTCTGACCAGCTATAACACAGTCAGTTTAAGGTAGGGAACAAGGTGCTGTTCTCCCTACCAGCTATAACACAGTCATTTTAAGGTAGGGGACACGGTGCTGTTCTGACCAGCTATAGCACAGTCAGTTTAAGGTAGGGAACAAGGTGCTGTTCTCCCTACCAGCTATAACACAGTCAGTTTAAGGTAGGGAACAAGGTGCTGTTCTGACCAGCTATAACACAGTCAGTTTAAGGTAGGGAACAAGGTGCTGTTCTCCCTACCAGCTATAACACAGTCAGTTTAAGGCAGGGAACATGGTGCTGTTCTGACCATCTATAACACAGTCAGTTTAAGGTAGGGGACAAGGTGCTGTTCTGACCAGCTATAACACAGTCAGTTTAAGGTAGGGAACAAGGTGCTGTTCTCCCTACCAGCTATAACACAGTCAGTTTAAGGTAGGGAACAAGGTGCTGTTCTGACCATCTATAACACAGTCAGTTTAAGGTAGGGAACAAGGTGCTGTTCTCCCTACCAGCTATAACACAGTCAGTTTAAGGTAGGGGACAAGGTGCTGTTCTGACCAGCTATAACACAGTCAGTTTAAGGTAGGGAACAAGATGCTGTTTTCCCTACCAGCTATAACACAGTCAGTTTAAGGCAGGAACAAGGTGCTGTTCTGACCAGCTATAACACAGTCAGTTTAAGGTAGGGAACAAGGTGCTGTTCTGACCAGCTATAACACAGTCAGTTTAAGGTAGGGGACAAGGTGCTGTTCTGACCAGCTATAACACAGTCAGTTTAAGGTAGGGAACAAGATGCTGTTCTCCTCACCAGCTATAACACAGTCAGTTTAAGGTAGGGAACAAGGTGCTGTTCTCCTCACCAGCTATAACACAGTCAGTTTAAGGTAGGGAACAAGGTGCTGTTCTCCTCACCAGCTATAACACAGTCAGTTTAAGGTAGGGAACAAGGTGCTGTTCTCCTCACCAGCTATAACACAGTCAGTTTAAGGTAGGGAACAAGGTGCTGTTCTGACCAGCTATAACACAGTCAGTTTAAGGTAGGGGACAAGGTGCTGTTCTCCCTACCAGCTATAACACAGTCAGTTTAAGGTAGGGAACAAGGTGCTGTTCTCCCTACCAGCTATAACACAGTCAGTTTAAGGTAGGGAACAAGGTGCTGTTCTGACCAGCTATAACACAGTCAGTTTAAGGTAGGGGACACGTTGCTGTTCTCCCTACCAGCTATAACACAGTCAGTTTAAGGTAGGGAACACAGTGCTGTTCTCCCTACCAGCTATAACAGTCAGTTTAAGGTAGGGAACAAGGTGCTGTTCTGACCAGCTATAACACAGTTTAAGGTAGGGAACAAGGTGCTGTTCTCCCTACCAGCTATAACACAGTCATTTTAAGGTAGGGGACACGGTGCTGTTCTGACCAGCTATAACACAGTCAGTTTAAGGTAGGGAACAAGGTGCTGTTCTCCCTACCAGCTATAACACAGTCAGTTTAAGGTAGGGAACAAGGTGCTGTTCTCCCTACCAGCTATAACACAGTCAGTTTAAGGTAGGGAACAAGGTGCTGTTCTGACCATCTATAACACAGTCAGTTTAAGGTAGGGAACAAGGTGCTGTTCTCCTCACCAGCTATAACACAGTCAGTTTAAGGTAGGGAACACAGTGCTGTTCTCCCTACCAGCTATAACAGTCAGTTTAAGGTAGGGAACAAGGTGCTGTTCTGACCAGCTATAACACAGTCAGTTTAAGGTAGGGAACTAGGTGCTGTTCTCCTACCAGCTATAACACAGTCATTTTAAGGTAGGGGACACGGTGCTGTTCTGACCAGCTATAACACAGTCAGTTTAAGGTAGGGGACAAGGTGCTGTTCTCCCTACCAGCTATAACACAGTCAGTTTAAGGTAGGGAACACGGTGCTGTTCTCCCTACCAGCTATAACAGTCAGTTTAAGGTAGGGGACACTGTGCTGTTCTGACCAGCTATAGCACAGTCAGTTTAAGGTAGGGAACAAGGTGCTGTTCTCCCTACCAGCTATAACACAGTCAGTTTAAGGTAGGGAACAAGGTGCTGTTCTGACCAGCTATAACACAGTCAGTTTAAGGTAGGGAACAAGGTGCTGTTCTCCCTACCAGCTATAACACAGTCAGTTTAAGGTAGGGGACAAGGTGCTGTTCTCCTCACCAGCTATACCACAGTCAGTTTAAGGTAGGGAACAAGGTGCTGTTCTCCCTACCAGCTATAACACAGTCAGTTGAAGGTAGCGGACAAGGTGCTGTTCTCCTCACCAGCTATAACACAGTCAGTTTAAGGTAGGGAACAAGGTGCTGTTCTGACCATCTATAACACAGTCAGTTTAAGGTAGGGGACAAGGTGCTGTTCTGACCAGCTATAACACAGTCAGTTTAAGGTAGGGGACAAGGTGCTGTTCTCCCTACCAGCTATAACACAGTCAGTTTAAGGTAGGGAACACGGTGCTGTTCTCCCTACCAGCTATAACACAGTCAGTTTAAGGTAGGGGACAAGGTGCTGTTCTCCCTACCAGCTATAACAAAGTCAGTTTAAGGTAGGGGACAAGGTGCTGTTCTGACCAGCTATAACACAGTCAGTTTAAGGTAGGGAACAAGGTGCTGTTCTCCCTACCAGCTATAACACAGTCAGTTTAAGGTAGGGAACAAGGTGCTGTTCTCCCTACCAGCTATAACACAGTCATTTTAAGGTAGAGAACAAGGTGCTGTTCTCCTACCAGCTATAACACAGTCAGTTTAAGGTAGGGAACAAGGTGCTGTTCTCCCTACCAGCTATAACACAGTCAGTTTAAGGTAGAGAACAAGGTGCTGTTCTCCCTACCAGCTATAACACAGCCAGTTTAAGGTAGAGAACAAGGTGCTGTTCTCCCTACCAGCTATAACACAGTCAGTTTAAGGTAGGGGACACGGTGCTGTTCTGACCAGCTATAACACAGTCAGTTTAAGGTAGGGGACAAGGTGCTGTTCTCCTCACCAGCTATAACACAGTCAGTTTAAGGTAGGGAACACAGTGCTGTTCTCCCTACCAGCTATAACAGTCAGTTTAAGGTAGGGAACAAGGTTCTGTTCTGACCAGCTATAACACAGTCAGTTTAAGGTAGGGAACAAGGTGCTGTTCTCCCTACCAGCTATAACACAGTCATTTTAAGGTAGGGGACACGGTGCTGTTCTGACCAGCTATAGCACAGTCAGTTTAAGGTAGGGAACAAGGTGCTGTTCTCCCTACCAGCTATAACACAGTCAGTTTAAGGTAGGGAACAAGGTGCTGTTCTGACCAGCTATAACACAGTCAGTTTAAGGTAGGGAACAAGGTGCTGTTCTCCCTACCAGCTATAACACAGTCAGTTTAAGGCAGGGAACATGGTGCTGTTCTGACCATCTATAACACAGTCAGTTTAAGGTAGGGGACAAGGTGCTGTTCTGACCAGCTATAACACAGTCAGTTTAAGGTAGGGAACAAGGTGCTGTTCTCCCTACCAGCTATAACACAGTCAGTTTAAGGTAGGGAACAAGGTGCTGTTCTGACCATCTATAACACAGTCAGTTTAAGGTAGGGAACAAGGTGCTGTTCTCCCTACCAGCTATAACACAGTCAGTTTAAGGTAGGGGACAAGGTGCTGTTCTGACCAGCTATAACACAGTCAGTTTAAGGTAGGGAACAAGATGCTGTTTTCCCTACCAGCTATAACACAGTCAGTTTAAGGCAGGGAACAAGGTGCTGTTCTGACCAGCTATAACACAGTCAGTTTAAGGTAGGGAACAAGGTGCTGTTCTGACCAGCTATAACACAGTCAGTTTAAGGTAGGGGACAAGGTGCTGTTCTGACCAGCTATAACACAGTCAGTTTAAGGTAGGGAACAAGATGCTGTTCTCCTCACCAGCTATAACACAGTCAGTTTAAGGTAGGGAACAAGGTGCTGTTCTCCTCACCAGCTATAACACAGTCAGTTTAAGGTAGGGAACAAGGTGCTGTTCTCCTCACCAGCTATAACACAGTCAGTTTAAGGTAGGGAACAAGGTGCTGTTCTCCTCACCAGCTATAACACAGTCAGTTTAAGGTAGGGAACAAGGTGCTGTTCTGACCAGCTATAACACAGTCAGTTTAAGGTAGGGGACAAGGTGCTGTTCTCCCTACCAGCTATAACACAGTCAGTTTAAGGTAGGGAACAAGGTGCTGTTTCTCCTACCAGCTATAACACAGTCAGTTTAAGGTAGGGAACAAGGTGCTGTTCTGACCAGCTATAACACAGTCAGTTTAAGGTAGGGGACACGTTGCTGTTCTCCCTACCAGCTATAACACAGTCAGTTTAAGGTAGGGAACACAGTGCTGTTCTCCCTACCAGCTATAACAGTCAGTTTAAGGTAGGGAACAAGGTGCTGTTCTGACCAGCTATAACACAGTTTAAGGTAGGGAACAAGGTGCTGTTCTCCCTACCAGCTATAACACAGTCATTTTAAGGTAGGGGACACGGTGCTGTTCTGACCAGCTATAACACAGTCAGTTTAAGGTAGGGAACAAGGTGCTGTTCTCCCTACCAGCTATAACACAGTCAGTTTAAGGTAGGGAACAAGGTGCTGTTCTCCCTACCAGCTATAACACAGTCAGTTTAAGGTAGGGAACAAGGTGCTGTTCTGACCATCTATAACACAGTCAGTTTAAGGTAGGGAACAAGGTGCTGTTCTCCTCACCAGCTATAACACAGTCAGTTTAAGGTAGGGAACACAGTGCTGTTCTCCCTACCAGCTATAACAGTCAGTTTAAGGTAGGGAACAAGGTGCTGTTCTGACCAGCTATAACACAGTCAGTTTAAGGTAGGGAACTAGGTGCTGTTCTCCCTACCAGCTATAACACAGTCATTTTAAGGTAGGGGACACGGTGCTGTTCTGACCAGCTATAACACAGTCAGTTTAAGGTAGGGGACAAGGTGCTGTTCTCCCTACCAGCTATAACACAGTCAGTTTAAGGTAGGGAACACGGTGCTGTTCTCCCTACCAGCTATAACAGTCAGTTTAAGGTAGGGGACACTGTGCTGTTCTGACCAGCTATAGCACAGTCAGTTTAAGGTAGGGAACAAGGTGCTGTTCTCCCTACCAGCTATAACACAGTCAGTTTAAGGTAGGGAACAAGGTGCTGTTCTGACCAGCTATAACACAGTCAGTTTAAGGTAGGGAACAAGGTGCTGTTCTCCCTACCAGCTATAACACAGTCAGTTTAAGGTAGGGGACAAGGTGCTGTTCTCCTCACCAGCTATACCACAGTCAGTTTAAGGTAGGGAACAAGGTGCTGTTCTCCCTACCAGCTATAACACAGTCAGTTGAAGGTAGCGGACAAGGTGCTGTTCTCCTCACCAGCTATAACACAGTCAGTTTAAGGTAGGGAACAAGGTGCTGTTCTGACCATCTATAACACAGTCAGTTTAAGGTAGGGGACAAGGTGCTGTTCTGACCAGCTATAACACAGTCAGTTTAAGGTAGGGGACAAGGTGCTGTTCTCCCTACCAGCTATAACACAGTCAGTTTAAGGTAGGGAACACGGTGCTGTTCTCCCTACCAGCTATAACACAGTCAGTTTAAGGTAGGGGACAAGGTGCTGTTCTCCCTACCAGCTATAACAAAGTCAGTTTAAGGTAGGGGACAAGGTGCTGTTCTGACCAGCTATAACACAGTCAGTTTAAGGTAGGGAACAAGGTGCTGTTCTCCCTACCAGCTATAACACAGTCAGTTTAAGGTAGGGAACAAGGTGCTGTTCTCCTACCAGCTATAACACAGTCATTTTAAGGTAGAGAACAAGGTGCTGTTCTCCCTACCAGCTATAACACAGTCAGTTTAAGGTAGGGAACAAGGTGCTGTTCTCCCTACCAGCTATAACACAGTCAGTTTAAGGTAGAGAACAAGGTGCTGTTCTCCCTACCAGCTATAACACAGCCAGTTTAAGGTAGAGAACAAGGTGCTGTTCTCCTACCAGCTATAACACAGTCAGTTTAAGGTAGGGAACACGGTGCTGTTCTGACCAGCTATAACACAGTCAGTTTAAGGTAGGGAACAAGGTGCTGTTCTCCTACCAGCTATAACACAGTCAGTTTAAGGTAGGAACAAGGTGCTGTTCTGACCAGCTATAACACAGTCAGTTTAAGGTAGGGAACAAGGTGCTGTTCTGACCAGCTATAACACAGTCAGTTTAAGGTAGAGAACAAGGTGCTGTTCTCCCTACCAGCTATAACACAGTCAGTTTAAGGTAGGGAACAAGGTGCTGTTCTGACCAGCTATAACACAGTCAGTTTAAGGTAGGGAACAAGGTGCTGTTCTCCCTACCAGCTATAACACAGTCAGTTTAAGGTAGGGAACAAGGTGCTGTTCTCCCTACCAGCTATAACACAGTCAGTTTAAGGTAGGGACAAGGTGCTGTTCTCCTGACCAGCTATAACACAGTCAGTTTAAGGTAGGGACAAGGTGCTGTTCTCCTGACCAGCTATAACACAGTCAGTTTAAGGTAGGGGACAAGGTGCTGTTCTCCCTACCAGCTATAACACAGTCAGTTTAAGGTAGGGAACAAGGTGCTGTTCTCCCTACCAGCTATAACAGTCAGTTTAAGGTAGGGAACAAGGTGCTGTTCTGACCAGCTATAACACAGTCAGTTTAAGGTAGGGGACAAGGTGCTGTTCTGACCAGCTATAACACAGTCAGTTTAAGGTAGGGAACAAGATGCTGTTCTCCTCACCAGCTATAACACAGTCAGTTTAAGGTAGGGAACAAGGTGCTGTTCTCCTCACCAGCTATAACACAGTCAGTTTAAGGTAGGGAACAAGGTGCTGTTCTCCTCACCAGCTATAACACAGTCAGTTTAAGGTAGGGAACAAGGTGCTGTTCTCCTCACCAGCTATAACACAGTCAGTTTAAGGTAGGGAACAAGGTGCTGTTCTGACCAGCTATAACACAGTCAGTTTAAGGTAGGGGACAAGGTGCTGTTCTCCCTACCAGCTATAACACAGTCAGTTTAAGGTAGGGAACAAGGTGCTGTTCTCCTACCAGCTATAACACAGTCAGTTTAATGTAGGGAACAAGGTGCTGTTCTGACCAGCTATAACACAGTCAGTTTAAGGTAGGGAACAAGGTGCTGTTCTCCTCACCAGCTATAACACAGTCAGTTTAAGGTAGGGAACAAGGTGCTGTTCTGACCAGCTATAACACAGTCAGTTTAAGGTAGGGGACACGGTGCTGTTCTCCTACCAGCTATAACACAGTCAGTTTAAGGTAGGGAACAAGGTGCTGTTCTCCCTACCAGCTATAACAGTCAGTTTAAGGTAGGGAACAAGGTGCTGTTCTGACCAGCTATAACACAGTTTAAGGTAGGGAACAAGGTGCTGTTCTCCCTACCAGCTATAACACAGTCATTTTAAGGTAGGGGACACGGTGCTGTTCTGACCAGCTATAACACAGTCAGTTTAAGGTAGGGAACAAGGTGTTGTTCTCCCTACCAGCTATAACACAGTCATTTTAAGGTAGGGGACACGGTGCTGTTCTGACCAGCTATAACACAGTCAGTTTAAGGTAGGGGACAAGGTGCTGTTCTCCTCACCAGCTATAACACAGTCAGTTTAAGGTAGGGAACACAGTGCTGTTCTCCCTACCAGCTATAACAGTCAGTTTAAGGTAGGGAACAAGGTTCTGTTCTGACCAGCTATAACACAGTCAGTTTAAGGTAGGGAACAAGGTGCTGTTCTCCCTACCAGCTATAACACAGTCATTTTAAGGTAGGGGACACGGTGCTGTTCTGACCAGCTATAGCACAGTCAGTTTAAGGTAGGGAACAAGGTGCTGTTCTCCCTACCAGCTATAACACAGTCAGTTTAAGGTAGGGAACAAGGTGCTGTTCTGACCAGCTATAACACAGTCAGTTTAAGGTAGGGAACAAGGTGCTGTTCTCCCTACCAGCTATAACACAGTCAGTTTAAGGCAGGGAACATGGTGCTGTTCTGACCATCTATAACACAGTCAGTTTAAGGTAGGGGACAAGGTGCTGTTCTGACCAGCTATAACACAGTCAGTTTAAGGTAGGGAACAAGGTGCTGTTCTCCCTACCAGCTATAACACAGTCAGTTTAAGGTAGGGAACAAGGTGCTGTTCTGACCATCTATAACACAGTCAGTTTAAGGTAGGGAACAAGGTGCTGTTCTCCCTACCAGCTATAACACAGTCAGTTTAAGGTAGGGGACAAGGTGCTGTTCTGACCAGCTATAACACAGTCAGTTTAAGGTAGGGAACAAGATGCTGTTTTCCCTACCAGCTATAACACAGTCAGTTTAAGGCAGGGAACAAGGTGCTGTTCTGACCAGCTATAACACAGTCAGTTTAAGGTAGGGAACAAGGTGCTGTTCTGACCAGCTATAACACAGTCAGTTTAAGGTAGGGGACAAGGTGCTGTTCTGACCAGCTATAACACAGTCAGTTTAAGGTAGGGAACAAGATGCTGTTCTCCTCACCAGCTATAACACAGTCAGTTTAAGGTAGGGAACAAGGTGCTGTTCTCCTCACCAGCTATAACACAGTCAGTTTAAGGTAGGGAACAAGGTGCTGTTCTCCTCACCAGCTATAACACAGTCAGTTTAAGGCAGGGAACATGGTGCTGTTCTGACCATCTATAACACAGTCAGTTTAAGGTAGGGAACACGGTGCTGTTCTGACCAGCTATAACACAGTCAGTTTAAGGTAGGGGACAAGGTGCTGTTCTCCTCACCAGCTATAACACAGTCAGTTTAAGGTAGGGAACAAGGTGCTGTTCTCCCTACCAGCTATAACACAGTCAGTTTAAGGTAGGGAACAAGGTGCTGTTCTGACCAGCTATAACACAGTCAGTTTAAGGTAGGGGACACGTTGCTGTTCTCCCTACCAGCTATAACACAGTCAGTTTAAGGTAGGAACACAGTGCTGTTCTCCCTACCAGCTATAACAGTCAGTTTAAGGTAGGGAACAAGGTGCTGTTCTGACCAGCTATAACACAGTTTAAGGTAGGGAACAAGGTGCTGTTCTCCTACCAGCTATAACACAGTCAGTTTAAGGTAGGAACAAGGTGCTGTTCTGACCAGCTATAACACAGTCAGTTTAAGGTAGGGAACAAGGTGCTGTTCTCCCTACCAGCTATAACACAGTCAGTTTAAGGTAGGGGACAAGGTGCTGTTCTCCTCACCAGCTATACCACAGTCAGTTTAAGGTAGGGAACAAGGTGCTGTTCTCCTACCAGCTATAACACAGTCAGTTGAAGGTAGCGGACAAGGTGCTGTTCTCCTCACCAGCTATAACACAGTCAGTTTAAGGTAGGGAACAAGGTGCTGTTCTGACCATCTATAACACAGTCAGTTTAAGGTAGGGGACAAGGTGCTGTTCTGACCAGCTATAACACAGTCAGTTTAAGGTAGGGAACAAGGTGCTGTTCTGACCAGCTATAACACAGTCAGTTTAAGGTAGGGGACAAGGTGCTGTTCTGACCAGCTATAACACAGTCAGTTTAAGGTAGGGGGACAAGGTGCTGTTCTCCCTACCAGCTATAACACAGTCAGTTTAAGGTAGGGAACACGGTGCTGTTCTCCCTACCAGCTATAACACAGTCAGTTTAAGGTAGGGGACAGGTGCTGTTCTCCTACCAGCTATAACAAAGTCAGTTTAAGGTAGGGGACAAGGTGCTGTTCTGACCAGCTATAACACAGTCAGTTTAAGGTAGGGAACAAGGTGCTGTTCTCCCTACCAGCTATAACACAGTCAGTTTAAGGTAGGGAACAAGGTGCTGTTCTCCCTACCAGCTATAACACAGTCATTTTAAGGTAGAGAACAAGGTGCTGTTCTCCCTACCAGCTATAACACAGTCAGTTTAAGGTAGGGAACAAGGTGCTGTTCTCCCTACCAGCTATAACACAGTCAGTTTAAGGTAGAGAACAAGGTGCTGTTCTCCCTACCAGCTATAACACAGCCAGTTTAAGGTAGAGAACAAGGTGCTGTTCTCCCTACCAGCTATAACACAGTCAGTTTAAGGTAGGGAACACGGTGCTGTTCTGACCAGCTATAACACAGTCAGTTTAAGGTAGGGAACAAGGTGCTGTTCTCCCTACCAGCTATAACACAGTCAGTTTAAGGTAGGGAACAAGGTGCTGTTCTGACCAGCTATAACAGTCAGTTTAAGGTAGGGAACAAGGTGCTGTTCTGACCAGCTATAACACAGTCAGTTTAAGGTAGAGAACAAGGTGCTGTTCTCCCTACCAGCTATAACACAGTCAGTTTAAGGTAGGGAACAAGGTGCTGTTCTGACCAGCTATAACACAGTCAGTTTAAGGTAGGGAACAAGGTGCTGTTCTCCCTACCAGCTATAACACAGTCAGTTTAAGGTAGGGAACAAGGTGCTGTTCTCCCTACCAGCTATAACACAGTCAGTTTAAGGTAGGGACAAGGTGCTGTTCTCCTGACCAGCTATAACACAGTCAGTTTAAGGTAGGGACAAGGTGCTGTTCTCCTGACCAGCTATAACACAGTCAGTTTAAGGTAGGGGACAAGGTGCTGTTCTCCCTACCAGCTATAACACAGTCTAGGTGCTGTTCTCCCTACCAGCTATAACAGTCAGTTTAAGGTAGGGAACAAGGTGCTGTTCTCCCTACCAGCTATAACAGTCAGTTTAAAGTAGGGGACAAGGTGCTGTTCTCCCTACCAGCTATAACAGTCAGTTTAAGGTAGGGAACAAGGTGCTGTTCTGACCAGCTATAACACAGTCAGTTTAAGGTAGGGAACAAGGTGCTGTTCTCCCTACCAGCTATAACAGTCAGTTTAAGGTAGGGAACAAGGTGCTGTTCTCCCTACCAGCTATAACACAGTCAGTTTAAGGTAGGGAACAAGGTGCTGTTCTCCCTACCAGCTATAACAGTCAGTTTAAGGTAGGGAACAAGGTGCTGTTCTCCCTACCAGCTATACCACAGTCAGTTTAAGGTAGGGAACAAGGTGCTGTTCTCCTCACCAGCTATAACAGTCAGTTTAAGGTAGGGAACAAGGTGCTGTTCTGACCAGCTATACCAGTCAGTTTAAGGTAGGGAACAAGGTGCTGTTCTCCTGACCAGCTATAACACAGTCAGTTTAAGGTAGGGAACAAGGTGCTGTTCTCCCTACCAGCTATAACACAGTCAGTTTAAGGTAGGGAACAAGGTGCTGTTCTCCCTACCAGCTATAACAGTCAGTTTAAGGTAGGGGACAAGGTGCTGTTCTCCCTACCAGCTATACCACAGTCAGTTTAAGGTAGGGAACAAGGTGCTGTTCTCCTCACCAGCTATAACACAGTCAGTTTAAGGTAGGGGACAAGGTGCTGTTCTCCCTACCAGCTATAACACAGTCAGTTTAAGGTAGGGACAAGGTGCTGTTCTCCCTACCAGCTATAACAGTCAGTTTAAGGTAGGGGACAAGGTGCTGTTCTCCTCACCAGCTATAACACAGTCAGTTTAAGGTAGGGGACAAGGTGCTGTTCTCCCTACCAGCTATAACAGTCAGTTTAAGGTAGGGAACAAGGTGCTGTTCTGACCAGCTATACCAGTCAGTTTAAGGTAGGGACAAGGTGCTGTTCTCCCTACCAGCTATAACAGTCAGTTTAAGGTAGGGAACAAGGTGCTGTTCTGACCAGCTATAACACAGTCAGTTTAAGGTAGGGACAAGGTGCTGTTCTCCCTACCAGCTATAACAGTCAGTTTAAGGTAGGGAACAAGGTGCTGTTCTGACCAGCTATACCAGTCAGTTTAAGGTAGGGACAAGGTGCTGTTCTCCCTACCAGCTATAACACAGTCAGTTTAAGGTAGAGAACAAGGTGCTGTTCTCCTCACCAGCTATAACAGTCAGTTTAAGGTAGGGAACAAGGTGCTGTTCTCCTGACCAGCTATAACACAGTCAGTTTAAGGTAGGGAACAAGGTGCTGTTCTCCCTACCAGCTATAACACAGTCAGTTTAAGGTAGGGAACAAGGTGCTGTTCTCCCTACCAGCTATAACACAGTCAGTTTAAGGTAGGGGACAAGGTGCTGTTCT
>NW_024607917.1:0-41953 GCF_018296145.1 Oncorhynchus tshawytscha
GTAGAGGGTCTTGGTAGATGGTTTAGTAGAGGCCCTTGGTAGATGGTTTAGTAGAGGGTCTTGTAGATGGTTGTAGAGGGCCTTGGTAGATGGTTTAGTAGAGGACCCTGGTAGATGGTTTAGTAGAGGGCCTTGGTAGATGGCTTAGTAGAGGGTCTTGGTAGATGGTTTAGTAGAGTCTGTAGATGGTTTAGTAGAGGCCCTTATAGATGGTTTAGTAGAGGTATAGACCTTGTTAGATGGTTTAGTAGAGGGCCTTGGTAGATGGTTTAGTAGAGGTGTAGACCTGGTAGATGGTTTAGTAGAGGACCTTGGTAGATGGTTTAGTAGAGGGTGTAGACCTTGGTAGATGGTTTAGTAGAGGGGCCTTGGTAGATGGTTTAGTAGAGGTGTAGACCTTGGTAGATGGTTTAGTAGAGGACCTTGGTAGATGGTTTAGTATAGGACCTTGGTAGATGGTTTAGTAGAGGGCCTTGGTAGATGGTTTAGTAGAGGACCCTGGTAGATGGTTTAGTAGAGGACCCTGGTAGATGGTTTAGTAGAGGACCCTGGTAGATGGTTTAGTAGAGGACCCTGGTAGATGGTTTAGTAGAGGGCCTTGGTAGATGGTTTAGTAGAGGGCCTTGGTAGATGGTTTAGTAGAGGGCCTTGGTAGATGGTTTAGTAGAGGGCCTTGGTAGATGGTTTAGTATAGGGCCTTGGTAGATGGTTTAGTAGAGGGCCTTGGTAGATGGTTTAGTAGAGGGGAGGGCCTTGGTAGATGGTTTAGTAGAGGGCCTTGGTAGATGGTTTAGTAGAGGCCCTTGGTAGATGGTTTAGTAGAAGTGTAGACCTTGTTAGATGGTTTAGTAGAGGCCCTTGGTAGATGGTTTAGTAGAGGCCCTTGGTAGATGGTTTAGTAGAGGTGTAGACCTTGGTAGATGGTTTAGTAGAGGGTGTAGACCTTGGTAGATGGTTTAGTAGAGGGCCTTGGTAGATGGTTTAGTAGAGGCCTTGGTAGATGGTTTAGTAGAGGTGTAGACCCTTGGTAGATGGTTTAGTAGAGGCCCTTGGTAGATGGTTTAGTAGAGGCCCTAGATGGTTTGGTAGATGGTTTAGTAGAGGGCCTTGGTAGATGGTTTAGTAGATGGTTTAGTAGAGGACCTTGGTAGATGGTTTAGTAGAGGGCCTTGGTAGATGGTTTAGTAGAGGGCCTTGGTAGATGGTTTAGCAGAGGGCCTTGGTAGATGGTTTAGTAGAGGGCCTTGGTAGATGGTTTAGTAGAGGGCCTTGGTAGATGGTTTAGTAGAGGACCCCGGTAGATGGTTTAGTAGAGGGGAAGGCCTTGATAGATGGTTTAGTAGAGGGGAAGGCCTTGGTAGATGGTTTAGGAGAGGCCCTTGGTAGATGGTTTAGTAGAGGGGAAGCCCTTGGTAGATGGTTTAGTAGAGGGGAAGGCCTTGGTAGATGGTTTAGGAGAGGCCCTTGGTAGATGGTTTAGGAGAGGCCCTTGGTAGATGGTTTAGTAGAGGGCCTTGGTAGATGGTTTAGTAGAGGTGTAGACCTTGGTAGATGGTTTAGTAGAGGGCCTTGGTAGATGGTTTAGTAGAGGGGAGGGCCTTGGTAGATGGTTTAGTAGAGGGCCTTGGTAGATGGTTTAGTAGAGGCCCTTGGTAGATGGTTTAGTAGAGGTGTAGACCTTGTTAGATGGTTTAGTAGAGGCCCTTGGTAGATGGTTTAGTAGAGGCCCTTGGTAGATGGTTTAGTAGAGGTGTAGACCTTGGTAGATGGTTTAGTAGAGGCCTTGGTAGATGGTTTAGTAGAGGTGTAGACCTTGGTAGATGGTTTAGTAGAGGGCCTTGGTAGATGGTTTAGTAGAGGACCTTGGTAGATGGTTTAGTAGAGGACCTTGGTAGATGGTTTAGTAGAGGACCTTGGTAGATGGTTTAGTAGAGGCCCTTGGTAGATGGTTTAGTAGAGGCCCTTGGTAGATGGTTTAGTAGAGGTGTAGACCTTGGTAGATGGTTTAGTAGAGGGCCTTGGTAGATGGTTTAGTAGAGGTGTAGACCTTGGTAGATGGTTTAGTAGAGGGCCTTGGTAGATGGTTTAGTAGAGGTGTAGACCTTGGTAGATGGTTTAGTAGAGGCCCTTGGTAGATGGTTTAGTAGAGGCCCTTGTTAGATGGTTTAGTAGAGGTCCTTGTTAGATGGTTTAGTAGAGGACCTTGTTAGATGGTTTAGTAGAGGTGTAGACCTTGGTAGATGGTTTAGTAGAGGACCTTGGTAGATGGTTTAGTAGAGGTAGTAGACCTTGTTAGATGGTTTAGTAGAGGTCCTTGTTAGATGGTTTAGTAGAGGTGTAGACTTTGTTAGATGGTTTAGTAGAGGTCCTTGTTAGATGGTTTAGTAGAGGTGTAGACCTTGGTAGATGGTTTAGTAGAGGGTCTTGGTAGATGGTTTAGTAGAGGCCCTTGGTAGATGGTTTAGTAGAGGCCCTTGGTAGATGGTTTAGTAGAGGTATAGACCTTGTTAGATGGTTTAGTAGAGGGCCTTGGTAGATGGTTTAGTAGAGGGCCTTGGTAGATGGTTTAGTAGAGGTGTAGACCTTGGTAGATGGTTTAGTAGAGGACCTTGGTAGATGGTTTAGTAGAGGCCCTTGGTAGATGGTTTAGTAGAGGCCCTTGGTAGATGGTTTAGTAGAAGCCCTTGGTAGATGGTTTAGTAGAGGGCCTTGGTAGATGGTTTAGTAGAGGTGTAGACCTTGTTAGATGGTTTAGTAGAGGGCCTTGGTAGATGGTTTAGTAGAGGTATAGAACCTTGTTAGATGGTTTAGTATAGGGCCTTGGTAGATGGTTTAGTAGAGGTGTAGACCTTGGTAGATGGTTTAGTAGAGGGCCTTGGTAGATGGTTTAGTAGAGGGCCTTGGTAGATGGTTTAGTAGAGGGCCTTGGTAGATGGTTTAGTAGAGGACCTTGGTAGATGGTTTAGTAGAGGCCCTTGGTAGATGGTTTAGTATAGGGCCTTGGTAGATGGTTTAGTAGAGGTGTAGACATTGTTAGATGGTTTAGTAGAGGGCCTTGGTAGATGGTTTAGTAGAGGTATAGACCTTGTTAGATTTTTTAGTAGAGGGCCTTGTTAGATGGTTTAGTAGAGGGCCTTGGTAGATGGTTTAGTAGAGGGCCTAGGTAGATGGCCTTGGTAGATGGTTTAGTAGAGGGCCTTGGTAGATGGTTTAGTAGAGGGCCTTGGTAGATGGTTTAGTAGAGGTGTAGACCTTGGTAGATGGTTTAGTAGAGGGCCTTGGTAGATGGTTTAGTAGAGGGCCTTGGTAGATGGGTTTAGTAGACCTTGGTAGATGGTTTAGTAGAGGACCTTGGTAGATGGTTTAGTAGAGGCCCTTGGTAGATGGTTTAGTAGAGGTAGACCTTGGTAGATGGTTTAGTAGAGGGACCTTGGTAGATGGTTTAGTAGAGGTGGACCTTGGTAGATGGTTTAGTAGAGGACCTTGGTAGATGGTTTAGTAGAGGACCTTGGTAGATGGTTTTAGCCTTGGTAGATGGTTTAGTAGAGGCCTTGGTAGATGGTTTAGTAGAGGACCTTGGTAGATGGTTTAGTAGAGGGCCTTGGTAGATGGTTTAGTAGAGGCCTTGGTAGATGGTTTAGTAGAGGGCCTTGGTAGATGGTTTAGTAGAGGGCCTTGGTAGATGGTTTAGTAGAGGGCCTTGGTAGATGGTTTAGTAGAGGTGTAGACCTTGGTAGATGGTTTAGTAGAGGGCCTTGGTAGATGGTTTAGTAGAGGCCTTGGTAGATGGTTTAGTAGAGGACCCTTGGTAGATGGTTTAGTAGAGGGCCTTGGTAGATGGTTTAGTAGAGGACCTTGGTAGATGGTTTAGTAGAGGGCCCTGGTAGATGGTTTAGTAGAGGGCCTTGGTAGATGGTTTAGTAGAGGGCCTTGGTAGATGGTTTAGTAGAGGGCCTTGGTAGATGGTTTAGTAGAGGGCCTTGGTAGATGGTTTAGTAGAGGGCCTTGGTAGATGGTTTAGTAGAGGACCCTTGGTAGATGGTTTAGTAGAGGGCCTTGGTAGATGGTTTAGTAGAGGCCCTTGGTAGATGGTTTAGTAGGGCCTTGGTAGATGGTTTAGTAGAGGGCCTTGGTAGATGGTTTAGTAGAGGGCCTTGGTAGATGGTTTAGTAGAGGGCCTTGGTAGATGGTTTAGCCTTGGTAGATGGTTTAGTAGAGGCCTTGGTAGATGGTTTAGTAGAGGTGTAGACCTTGGTAGATGGTTTAGTAGAGGGCCTTGGTAGATGGTTTAGTTTACCTTGGTAGATGGTTTAGTAGAGGGCCTTGGTAGATGGTTTAGTAGAGGGCCTTGGTAGATGGTTTAGTAGAGGACCTTGGTAGATGGTTTTAGTAGATGGTTTAGTAGACCTTGGTAGATGGTTTAGTAGAGGACCTTGGTAGATGGTTTAGTAGATGGTTTAGTAGACCTTGGTAGATGGTTTAGTAGTTAGATGGTTTAGTTAGGACCTTGGTAGATGGTTTAGTAGAGGGCCTTGGTAGATGGTTTAGTAGAGGTGTAGACCTTGGTAGATGGTTTAGTAGAGGCCTTGGTAGATGGTTTAGTAGAGGCCTTGGTAGATGGTTTAGTAGAGGCCCTTGGTAGATGGTTTAGTAGAGTAGACCTTGGTAGATGGTTTAGTAGAGGCCTTGGTAGATGGTTTAGTAGAGGTGTAGCCTTGGTAGATGGTTTAGTAGAGGACCTTGGTAGATGGTTTAGTAGAGAGGTGGTAGATGGTTTAGACCTTGTTAGATGGTTTAGTAGAGGGCCTTGGTAGATGGTTTAGTAGAGGACCTTGGTAGATGGTTTTAGTAGATGGTTTAGTAGACCTTGTTAGATGGTTTAGTAGAGGACCTTGTTAGATGGTTTAGTAGAGGACCTTGTTAGATGGTTTAGTAGAGGTGTAGACCTTGTTAGATGGTTTTAGAGGTCCTTGTTAGATGGTTTAGTAGAGGTCCTTGTTAGATGGTTTAGTAGAGGCCCTTGGTAGATGGTTTAGTAGACCTTGGTAGATGGTTTAGTAGGGGGCCTTGTTAGATGGTTTAGTAGAGGTGTAGACCTTGGTAGATGGTTTAGTAGAGGACCTTGGTAGATGGTTTAGTAGAGGCCCTTGTTAGATGGTTTAGTAGAGGTCCTTGTTAGATGGTTTAGTAGAGGTGTAGACCTTGTTAGATGGTTTAGTAGAGGTGTAGACCTTGTTAGATGGTTTAGTAGAGGTGTAGACCTTGTTAGATGGTTTAGTAGAGGTAGTAGACCTTGTTAGATGGTTTAGTAGAGGTCCTTGTTAGATGGTTTAGTGGAGGCCCTTGTTAGATGGTTTAGTAGAGGGGTAGACCTTGTTAGATGGTTTAGTAGAGGCCCTTGTTAGATGGTTTAGTAGAGGCCCTTGTTAGATGGTTTAGTAGAGGTGTAGACCTTGTTAGATGGTTTAGTAGAGGTAGTAGACCTTGTTAGATGGTTTAGTAGAGGTCCTTGTTAGATGGTTTAGTAGAGGTCCTTGTTAGATGGTTTAGTAGAGGTGTAGACTTTGTTAGATGGTTTAGTAGAGGTAGTAGACCTTGTTAGATGGTTTAGTAGAGGCCCTTGTTAGATGGTTTAGTAGAGGCCCTTGTTAGATGGTTTAGTAGAGGTGTAGACCTTGTTAGATGGTTTAGTAGAGGTCCTTGTTAGATGGTTTAGTAGAGGTGTAGACCTTGTTAGATGGTTTAGTAGAGGTCCTTGTTAGATGGTTTAGTAGAGGTAGTAGACCTTGTTAGATGGTTTAGTAGAGGTAGTAGACCTTGTTAGATGGTTTAGTAGAGGTCCTTGTTAGATGGTTTAGTAGAGGTCCTTGTTAGATGGTTTAGTAGAGGTGTAGACCTTGTTAGATGGTTTAGTAGAGGTAGTAGACTTTGTTAGATGGGTTTACCTTGTTAGATGGTTTAGTAGAGGTCCTTGTTAGATGGTTTAGTGGAGGTCCTTGTTAGATGGTTTAGTTGAGGTAGTAGACCTTGTTAGATGGTTTAGTAGAGGTAGTAGACCTTGTTAGATGGTTTAGTAGAGGTAGTAGACCTTGTTAGATGGTTTAGTAGAGGTCCTTGTTAGATGGTTTAGTAGAGGTCCTTGTTAGATGGTTTAGTAGAGGTCCTTGTTAGATGGTTTAGTAGAGGTCCTTGTTAGATGGTTTAGTAGAGGTCCTTGTTAGATGGTTTAGTAGAGGTGTAGACCTTGTTAGATGGTTTAGTAGAGGTCCTTGTTAGATGGTTTAGTAGAGGTCCTTGTTAGATGGTTTAGTAGAGGTGAAGGCCTTGTTAGATGGTTTAGTGGAGGCCCTTGTTAGATGGTTTAGTTGAGGTGTAGACCTTGTTAGATGGTTTTAGGCCCTTGTAGATGGTTTGTAGACCTTGTTAGATGGTTTAGTGGAGGCCCTTGTTAGATGGTTTAGTAGAGGTGTAGACCTTGTTAGATGGTTTAGTAGAGGTCCTTGTTAGCTGGTTTAGTAGGAGGAATGCAGTAGACCTTGTTAGATGGTTTAGCTAAGGTCCTTGTTAGCTGGTTTCAGTTGAGGTGAAGGCCTGTTGTCCATTTACGTTACGCTGAGGTTTACCGAGTGTAGTACCTCTCTAAATGTCTTCAAAATGTCCTGTTTGGATATGTCTCTAACCCTACATGCTTCCTGTGAGGTTTTCAGTGCCTGTCGTCTCTGGTGCCATTTAAACTCCTGATAAACGTCAATCATCTTTGTTCAATGATGCTCTCGGCGTCATGCTGTGGTAATGTGATTATAATGTCTTTATGGCGACTGTCATTTTAGGAGGCTAGCCTCTGAACTGTTGTCAAAGACATTGGTCATGGTCGAATGAGGATGGGCATAATGGGTGGAGGGATACTGAGTTTAATCTCACACATTAACAATTTGCTCTCTCTCCTGCACCTTCTCAGCCATGTTACTGAGCTCTCTCTCTCTCTCTCTCTCTCTCTCTCTCTGTTTCTCTCTCTGTTTCTCTCTCTGTTTCTCTCTCTGTTTTTCTCTCTCTCTCTGTTTCTCTCTTTCTCTCTCTCTGTCTCTCTCTATTTCTCTCTCTTTCTCTGTTTCTCTTGCTCTCTGTTTCTCTCTCTGTCTCTCTCTCTCTCTCTCTGTTTTTCTCTCTCTCTCTCTGTCTGTTTTTCTCTCTCTCTCTCTCTGTTTTTCTCTCTCTCTCTCTGTCTGTTTTTCTCTCTCTCTCTCTCTCTGTTTCTCTCTCTCTCTCTCTCTGTTTCTCTCTCTCTCTCTGTCTGTTTCTCTCTCTCTCTCTCTCTGTTTTCTCTCTCTCTCTCTCTCTGTTTCTCTCTCTCTCTCTGTCTGTTTCTCTCTCTCTCTCTCTCTGTTTCTCTCTCTCTCTCTGTCTGTTTTTCTCTCTCTCTCTCTCTCTGTTTCTCTTTCTCTCTCTCTCTGTTTCTCTCTCTCTCTCTCTCTCTCTCTCTCTCTCTCTCTCTGTTTCTGTTTCTCTCTCTCTCTCTGTTTCTCTCTCTCTCTCTCTGTCTGTTTCTTCTCTCTCTCTCTGTTTCTCTTTCTCTCTCTGTCTCTCTCTCTCTCTCTCTGTCTGTTTCTCTCTCTCTCTCCTTCCTCTGTACCCTCTCAGCCATGTTACAAATGTTAAAAAACTTTAAGGGGCTTTATTGGCATGAGAAACATATGTTTATATTTCTAAAGCAAATGAAATGGAACTTTATTGGAACACAATCTCTCCTTCTTCTTCTTCAACTTCTCAGCCATGTGACAGATCTCTCTCTTGTTCTGCCCTCTCTGCCATGTAACAGATCTCTCTCTTGTTCTGCCCTCTCTGCCATGTGACAGATCTCTCTCTTGTTCTGCCCTCTCTGCCATGTGACAGATCTCTCTCTTGTTCTGCCCTCTCTGCCATGTGACAGATCTCTCTCTCTTCTTCAACCTCGTGACAGATCTCTGTATTTTGATGTCAAATCAAATTTTATTTGCAGGTGTAGTAGACCTCACAGTGAAATGCTGAATACAACAGGTGTAGTAGACCTCACAGTGAAATGCTGAATACAACAGGTGTAGTAGACCCTTACAGTGAAATGCTGAATACAACAGGTGTAGTAGACCTCACAGTGAAATGCTGAATACAACAGGTGTAGTAGACCTCACAGTGAAATGCTGAATACAACAGGTGTAGTAGACCTCACAGTGAAATGCTGAATACAACAGGTGTAGTAGACCTTACAGTGAAATGCTGAATACAACAGGTGTAGTAGACCTTACAGTGAAATGCTGAATACAACAGGTGTAGTAGACCTTACAGTGAAATGCTGAATACAACAGGTGTAGTAGACCTCACAGTGAAATGCTGAATACAACAGGTGTAGTAGACCTCACAGTGAAATGCTGAATACAACAGGTGTAGTAGACCTCACAGTGAAATGCTGAATACAACAGGTGTAGTAGACCTTACAGTGAAATGCTGAATACAACAGGTGTAGTAGACCTTACAGTGAAATGCTGAATACAACAGGTGTAGTAGACCTCACAGTGAAATGCTGAATACAACAGGTGTAGTAGACCTTACAGTGAAATGCTGAATACAACAGGTGTAGTAGACCTCACAGTGAAATGCTGAATACAACAGGTGTAGTAGAACTTACAGTGAAATGCTGAATACAACAGGTGTAGTAGACCTTACAGTGAAATGCTGAATACAACAGGTGTAGTAGACCTCAAACAGTAACAGAATGTCTTTATCATGAAACATGACAGGTGTAGTAGACCTTACAGTGAAATGCTAGCAAGACATACTTTATGACAAGGTATAATATGACATACAAGTGAAATGCTGAATACAACAGGTGTAGTAGACCTCACTGTAGTGAAATGCTGAATACAACAGGTGTAGTAGACCTTAAAGTGAAACAACTGAATACAACAGGTGTAGTATGACCTGGTTACAGTGAAATGCTGAATACAACAGGTGTAGTAGACCTCACAGTGAAATGCTGAATACAACATTTTCCTGTCATAGACCTCACAGTGAAATGCTGAATACAACAGGTGTAGTAGACCTCACAGTGAAATGCTGAATACAACAGGTGTAGTAACCAAAACAAACCAACAAACCCTTAACAGAATGTCTTTATGTGTCCCTGGGAACATGAATGTTGATAGAGAATCTCTTAATGTTTTTGAGAATCACATAGCAAGACATTACTTTATGACAACTGGTTATAATCATGACATAAAGAAGCCAAAAAAAGACATCTTCCTTTATGACAACTGGTTATAATCATGAAAGAAGCCAAGACAAACCTTTATGACAACTGGTTATAATCATGACATAAAGAAGCCAAAACAAACCTCCATCTACCTGTGTCCCTGGTTATAACCTCTGTACACATAGCCAAAAAGACCTCCATTACCTTTCCCTGACAGCTGGTTATAATCATGACAAAACAAACCTCCATCTACCTGTCTGTCTTCAGAGATTTCTTCATGTACACATAAAGAAGCCAAAACAAACCTCCATCTACCTGGGTCCTGACAACAAGAGTACATGTATTTTCAAAAGAATGGAAAACAAACTCCAGATATCCCTGGTTAGCCAGAGATAGCTGTACACATAAAGAAGCCAAAACAAACCTCCATCTACCTGTGTCCCTGGTTAGCCAGAGATAGACCTCTGTACACATAAAGAAGCCAAAACAAACCTCCATCTACCTGTGTCCCTGTTAGCCAGAGATCCTCTGTACACATAAAGAAGCCAAAACAAACCTCCATCTACCTGTGTCCCTGGTTAGCCAGAGATAGACCTCTGTACCCATAAAGAAGCCAAAACAAACCTCCATCTACCTGTGTCCCTGGTTAGCCAGAGATAGACCTCTGTACCCATAAAGAAGCCAAAACAAACCTCCATCTACCGGTGTCCCTGGTTAGCCAGAGATAGACCTCTGTACCCATAAAGAAGCCAAAACAAACCTCCATCTACCTGTGTCCCTGGTTAGCCAGAGATAGGCCTCTGCCAGTCCATAGAATTAACTAGAACACTGTAGTGTGTCCCACCTTAAGAAATAGGATTCTATTTGAGAAGCACTTGCAGTATAGCAGTGTAGTTGATTCAATGGATCTGGCTGGTATGGACTGGCAGCCTATGATCATGTATCTCTAAGGCTCTATAGTGGATGTATCTCCAGGTGCCTCGTGTCTCGGCTGTTCCATTAGCTTCTGCCACTTCATCTGAAAATATTGAACCACTACAGTAACCAATTAGCATAGACAATTACAGCAGCAGCTCCCCTCCTCTCCTCTCTACCTATCTGATAAACACTAATCGCTAAGCTCCCCTCCTCTCTGCTCTACCTATCTGATAAACACTAAGCTTCTCTCTCTCTCTTCTCTCTCTCTCTGTCTCTCTCTCTCTGTCTCTCTCTCTCTCTCTCTCTCTCTCTCTCTCTCTCTCTCTCTCTCTCTCTCTCTCTCTCTCTCTCTCTCTCTCTCTCTCTCTCTCTCTCTCTCTGGGTCTCTCTCTCTCTCTCTGTCTCTCTCTCTCTCTCTCTCTCTCTGTCTCTGTCTCTCTCTCTGTCTCTCTCTTTGTCTCTCTCTCTGGGTGTCTCTGTCTCTCTCTTTGTCTCTCTCTCTGTCTCTCTCTCTCTGGGTGTCTCTGTCTCCCTCCTCTCCTCTCCCCTCTGCTCTACCTATCTGATAAACACTAAACACTAAGCACTAAGCTCTCTCTCTCTCTCTCTCTCTCTCTCTCTGGGTGTCTCTCTGTCTCCCTCCTCTCCTCTCCGCTCTACCTATCTGATAAACACTAAGCACTGCACTAAGCTTCTCTCTCTCCCTCTCTCTCTCTGGGTGTCTCTGTCTCTCTCTCTGGGTGTCTCTGTCTCTCCTCCTCTCCTCTCCGCTCTACCTATCTGATAAACACTAAACACTCTCTCTCTCTCTCTCTCTCTCTCTCTCTCTCTCTCTCTCTGGGTGTCTCTGTCTCTGTCTCCCTCCTCTCCTCTCCGCTCTACCTATCTGATAAACACTAAGCACTAAGCACTAAGCTCTCTCTCTCCCTCTCTCTCTCTGGGTGTCTCTGTCTCTCTCTCTGGGTGTCTCTGTCTCTCTCCTCTCCTCTCCCCTCCGCTCTACTTATCTGATAAACACTAAGCACTCTCCCTCTCTCTCTCTATCTCTGGGTGTCTCTCTCTCTCTGGGTGTCTCTCTCATCTCTCTCTGGGTGTCTCTCTCTGTCTCTCTGGGTGTCTCTGTCTCCCACCTCTCCTCTCCCCTCCGCTCTACCTATCTGATAAACACTAAGCACTAAGCTTCTCTCTCTCCCTCTCTCTCTCTGGGTGTCTCTGGGTGTCTCTCTCTCTGGGTGTCTCTCTCTATCTCTCTGGGTGTCTCTCTCTCTCTGGGTGTCTCTGTCTCTCTCTCTGGGTGTCTCTATGTCTCCCTCCTCTCCTCTCCCCTCCGCTCTACCTATCTGATAAATACTAAGCACTAAGCTTCTCTCTCTCCCTCTCTCTCTCTGGGTGTCTCTGTCTCTCTCTCTGTCTCTGGGTGTCTCTCTCTCTCTCTCTGGGTGTCTCTGTCTCTCTCTCTCTCTGGGTGTCTCTGTCTCTCTCTCTCTCTCTGGGTGTCTCTGTCTCCCTCCTCTCCTCTCCCCTCTGCTCTACCTATCTGATAAACACTAAGCACTAAGCTTCTCTCTCTCCCTCTCTCTCTCTCTCTGGGTGTCTCTCTCTCTCTCTCTCTCTCTGGGTCTCTCTCTCTCTCTCTCTCTGGGTCTCTCTCTCTCTCTCTCTCTGGGTGTCTCTCTCTCTCACTCTGGGTGTCTCTGTCTCTCTGGGTGTCTCTGTCTATCTCTCTGGGTGTCTCTGTCTCTCTCTCTGGGTGTCTCTCTCTCTCTCTCTGGGTGTCTCTCTCTCTCTCTCTGGGTGTCTCTGTCTCTCTCTCTGGGTGTCTCTGTCTCTCTCTCTCTGGGTGTCTCTGTCTCCCTCCTCTCCTCTCCCCCTCCGCTCGACCTATCTGATAAACACTAAGCTTCTCTCTCTCCCCCTCTCTCTCTCTCTGGGTCTCTCTCTCTCTCTCTCTGGGTGTCTCTCTCTCTCTCTGGGTGTCTCTCTCTCTCTCTGGGTGTCTCTGTCTCTCTCCCTGGGTGTCTGTCTCTCTCTCTCTCTGGTGTGTCTCTCTCTCTCTCTCTCTCTCTCTCTCTCTCTCTCTCTCTCTCTCTCTCTCTCTCTCTCTCTCTCTCTCTCTCTCTGGGTGTCTCTGTCTCCCTCCTCTCCTCTCCCCTCCGCTCGACCTATCTGATAAACACTAAGCCTCTCTCTCTGGGTGTCTCTGTGTCTGTCTCTCTCTCTCTGGGTGTCTCTGTCTCTCTCTCTCTCTCTCTCTGGGTGTCTCTGTCTCTCTCTCTCTGGGTATCTCTGTCTCTCTCTCTCTGGGTGTCTCTGTCTCTCTCTCTCTCTCTCTCTCTCTCTCTGGGTGTCTCTGTCTCTCTCTCTCTCTCTGGGTGTCTCTGTCTCCCTCCTCTCCTCTCCCCTCTGCTCTACCTATCTGATAAACACTAAGCACTAAGCTTCTCTCTCTCCCCTCTCTCTCTCTGGGTGTCTCTGTCTCCCTCCTCTCCTCTCCCCTCTGCTCTACCTATCTGATAAACACTAAGCACTAAGCTTCTCTCTCTCCCTCTGGGTGTCTCTGTCTCCCTCCTCTCCTCTCCCCTCTGCTCTACCTATCTGATAAACACTAAGCACTAAGCTTCTCTCTCTCCCTCTCTCTCTCTCTCTGGGTGTCTCTGTCTCCCTCCTCTCCTCTCCCCTCTGCTCTACCTATCTGATAAACACTAAGCACTAAGCACTTCTCTCTCTCTCCCTCTCTCTCTCTCTCTGGGTGTCTCTCTCTCTCTCTCTCTCTCTCTGGGTCTCTCTCTCTCTCTCTCTGGGTGTCTCTCTCTCTCTGGGTGTCTCTGTCTCTCACTCTGGGTGTCTCTGTCTCTCTGGGTGTCTCTGTCTATCTCTCTGGGTGTCTCTGTCTCTCTCTCTGGGTGTCTCTCTCTCTCTCTCTGGGTGTCTCTGTCTATCTCTCTGGGTGTCTCTGTCTCTCTCTCTGGTGTCTCTCTCTCTCTGGGTGTCTCTGTCTATCTCTCTGGGTGTCTCTGTCTCTCTCTCTGGGTGTCTCTGTCTCTCTCTCTCTGGGTGTCTCTGTCTCCCTCTTCTCCTCTCCCCTCCGCTCGACCTATCTGATAAACACTAAGCTTCTCTCTCTCTCCCCTCTCTCTCTCTCTGGGTCTCTCTCTCTCTCTCTCTCTCTGGGTGTCTCTCTCTCTCTGGGTGTCTCTCTCTCTCTCTGGGTGTCTCTCTCTCTCTCTGGGTGTCTCTGTCTCTCTCCCTGGGTGTCTGTCTCTCTCTCTCTCTGGGTGTCTCTGTCTCTCTCTCTCTCTCTCTCTCTCTCTCTCTCTCTCTCTCTCTCTGGGTGTCTCTGTCTCCCTCCTCTCCTCTCCCCTCCGCTCGACCTATCTGATAAACACTAAGCCTCTCTCTCTGGGTGTCTCTGTCTCTGTCTCTCTCTCTCTGGGTGTCTCTGTCTCTCTCTCTCTCTCTCTCTCTCTGGGTGTCTCTGTCTCTCTCTCTCTGGGTATCTCTGTCTCTCTCTCTCTGGGTGTCTCTCTCTCTCTCTCTCTCTCTCTCTCTCTCTCTCTGGGTGTCTCTGTCTCGGTCTCTCTCTCTCTGGGTGTCTCTGTCTCTCTCTCTCTCTCTCTGGGTGTCTCTGTCTCTCTCTCTCTGGGTATCTCTGTCTCTCTCTCTCTGGGTGTCTCTGTCTCTCTCTCTCTCTCTGGGTATCTCTGTCTCTCTCTCTCTGGGTATCTCTGTCTCTCTCTCTCTGGGTATCTCTGTCTCTCTCTCTCTGGGTATCTCTGTCTCTCTCTCTCTGGGTATCTCTGTCTCTCTCTCTCTGGGTGTCTCTGTCTCTCTCTCTCTCTCTGGGTATCTCTGTCTCTCTCTCTCTGGGTATCTCTGTCTCTCTCTCTCTGTCTCTCACTCAATTAAATTCAAGAGGCTTTATTGGCATGGAGAAACATATGTTAACATTGCCAAAGCAAGTGTAAATAATATATAAAAGTGAAATAAACAATCAAAATTAACAGTTAACATTACACTCACAGAAGTTCCAAAAGAATAAAGACATTACAAATGTCATATTATATATATATATACAGTGTTGTAACAATGTACAAATAGTTCAAGTACAAAAGGGAAAACAAATATACATACAGTGGGGAAATAAAGGATTTAGTCAGCCAACAATTGTGCAAGTTTTCCCACTTAAAAAGATGAGAGAGGCCTGTAATTTTCATCATAGGTACACTTCAACTATGACAGACAAAAAGAGAAAAAAAATCCAGAAAATCACATTGTAGGATTTTTAATGAATTTATTTACAAATTATGGTGGAAAATCCTACCCTTCCAAAGAGCCTGTGGTTGTGGAGGTGGAGTCTGATGGTGCTTTCTTCTGGCAACCCTTCCAAAGAGCCTGTGGATGTGGAGGTGGAGTCTGATGGTGCTTTCTTCTGGCAACCCTTCCAAAGAGCCTGTGGTTGTGGAGTCTGAGGGTGCTTTTTGAAACCTGGTGACCCCAAGATGCCATCAAGGCAATTCTTTCACAGCGATTCTTGGGGATTTTGTTGCTTCTCTCACCATCCTCCTCCCTCTCCTGGGGGGCAAAATGCCTTCTCTCTCCATCCTCCTCCCATTCCTGGGGGGCAAAATGCCTTCTCTCACCATCCTCCTCCCATTCCTGGGGGGCAAAATGCCTTCTCTCACCATCCTCCTCCCTCTCCTGGGGGAGGGGGGGGGGTTGTCTACCCGTGAGGTTTTCAACTGTTCTATATCTTTAGAATAAATAATTGACCTGATCTTGAGGTATATGTTTCAGTGGTCTATTCAATTGTTTGTGGATCTCCTTGTTGACCAGATTTATGAAGGTCTACGACCATCTGTCTCTTTTGAACTGCCAGTTGTTTTGTGTTCTTCGTGGTGTTTGACGACAGCGGGATACTGCATGTGTGTTACCTCTTTTTTATACCCTAGTGAAACAGGAAGTGATGTAATGGCTCAATACAGTTCCTTAAGACTTCGATAAACTTAAATCAGTGGAATTTAATTCCTGGTTTAATTTTGGTTGATGTTGTTTACAACAATCTTTAAAGATGCCATTAAGTGTGAAACAGATTTGGATTTTTAATTAAATCAATAAATGATTTTGATTGGTTCCATTGAAACATTAATAAAGTACAGTATTTTTCACATGTTGGTATTTTGAGTTTATCATTTTATTGTTTATATTTTTTAAAGAATTGTTTGTGCATTGCCAGTCAGGGTTGCCAGTAATTTTGGAGCCCAATGTAGGTAGCACACAGGAGGACATTTTACTCTGTTAAGATCATTTCCTTTTGAATTTCTAGCCAAATGTAAAATGTTCCTGTTTTGATTCATTTAATGGAGTGAGTTAGGTCTGCTCTATACCAAATTAGCATATCCCCTGAGTCCCTTCCCTGTTTCACACCTGGTAGTTTGGTGGATGGGACTACCAGCTCTCTGTAACCTAGAGGGCAATCAGTGGGTCTGGGTTCCTGCTCTTCAGGCCAAAGGCAGATGACCTCAGGTCTTGGATATTCCAGAATGAGATAATGAAGGCTTTGTGTTCCATAAAGTGTCCAGTGTTGTTGGTCGTGTGGTTTGGCCTCAGACCAGTAAGTGTGAGCAAAGCCTGCTGAGCATCTGGTATATGTCATTGGCTTGGGCTAGTGTATGAGGGGGGGTTGGGCCTGTTTGCCTGCTCACGGCCGGGGCGTATGGGGGACTTCCATGTTGAGGCCCTCTTTGTGGGAGTGGACTGGATGGGGTCAGGGTCTGGGATGGACTGGATGGGGTCTGGGATGGACTGGATGGGGTCAGGGTCTGGGATGGACTGGATGGGGTCAGGGTGGACTGGATGGGGTCAGGGTCTAGGATGGACTGGATGGGGTCAGGGTCTGGGATGGACTGGATGGGGTCAGGGTCTGGGATGGACTGGATGGGGTCTGGGATGGACTGGATGGGGTCTGGGATGGACTGGATGGGGTCTGGGATGGACTGGATGGGGTCTGGGATGGACTGGATGGGGTCTGGGATGGACTGGATGGGGTCTGGGATGGACTGGATGGGGTCTGGGATGGACTGGATGGGGTCTGGGAGGGACTGGATGGGGTCAGGGTCTGGGATGGACTGGATGGGGTCAGGGTGGACTGGATGGGGTCAGGGTCTCCTCCGTCCCCCTCACCCTCTCCTCCGTCCCCCTCACCCTCTCCTCCGTCCCCCCCCTCACCCTCTCCTCTGTCCCCCTCACCCTCTACTCCGTCCCCCTCACCCTCTCCTCCGTCCCCCTCACCCTCTCCTCCGTCCCCCTCACCCTCTCCTCCGTCCCCCTCACCCTCTACTCCGTCCCCCTCACCCTCTCCTCCGTCCCCCTCACCCTCTCCTCCGTCCCCCTCACCCTCTACTCCGTCCCCCCTCACCTCTCTACTCCGTCCCCCTCACCCTCTCCTCCGTCCCCCTCACCCTCTCCTCCGTCCCCCTCACCCTCTCCTCCGTCCCCCTCACCCTCTCCTCCGTCCCCCCCTCACCCTCTCCTCCGTCCCCCTCACCCTCTCCTCCGTCCCCCTCACCCTCTACTCCGTCCCCCTCACCCTCCTCCGTCCCCCTCACCCTCTCCTCCGTCCCCCTCACCCTCTCCTCCGTCCCCCTCACCCTCTCCTCCGTCCCCCTCACCCTCTCCTCCGTCCCCCTCACCCTCTCCTCCGTCCCCCTCACCCTCTCCTCCGTCCCCCTCACCCTCTCCTCCGTCCCCCTCACCCTCTCCTCCGTCCCCCTCACCCTCTACTCTGTCCCCCTCACCCTCTCCTCCGTCCCCCTCACCCTCTCCTCCGTCCCCCTCACCCTCTCCTCCGTCCCCCTCACCCTCTCCTCCGTCCCCCTCACCCTCTCCTCCGTCCCCCTCACCCCTCTCCTCCGTCCCCCTCACCCTCTCCTCCGTCCCCCTCACCCTCTCCTCCGTCCCCCTCACCCTCTCCTCCGTCCCCCTCACCCTCTCCTCCGTCCCCCTCACCCTCTACTCCGTCCCCCTCACCCTCTCCTCCGTCCCCCTCACCCTCTCCTCCGTCCCCCTCACCCTCTCCTCCGTCCCCCTCCCTCCGTCCCCCTCACCCTCTACTCCGTCCCCCTCACCCTCTACTCCGTCCCCCTCACCCTCTCCTCCGTCCCCCTCACCCTCCTCCGTCCCCCTCACCCTCTACTCCGTCCCCCTCACCCTCTACTCCGTCCCCCTCACCCTCTACTCCGTCCCCCTCACCCTCTCCTCCGTCCCCCTCACCCTCTCCTCCGTCCCCCTCACCCTCTCCTCCGTCCCCCTCACCCTCTCCTCCGTCCCCCTCTTCCTCTCCTCCGTCCCCTCACCCTCTCCTCCAGCAGTCTGATCCTCTACTCTTGTGCTCTGTTGTTCTCCTGCTCTTTCTCCTGTTGAAGTTGTCTCACCACAGTCCAGAGTGCAGATATGTCTCTCTCCACCTCCAGCTCTCCAGGTCTAGTTAAGGGAGTGTTGTTGTGCTGGACTGTTGTTTGGGTCTGTGCTGACGAGTGGGTTCACCTGCTGTTCCAGCTCCATCTGCCTTATCTCCAGCTGGGTAAATGTATCCTTCATTTCAATGAAAGAGTAGTACTCTGTGCTGGGAGGTTGAATTTCTGCTCGGGGTGGCTCGTCTGTGGGGTTACATAATGAAGAGGTCTGGTCTGACCTGCTCGGGGTGGGGGTATCTTTATCAAGGGAGAGCTTCTCCTGCTGGGCTAATTCTTTGATTAGGTGAACGTCCTGAACCTGTTTGGGGTTGACCTGTACCAATACTGTTCCAGACTTCTAGAGATTTATATTAGCTGACCCAGAATCCTCGTTGTGTAGTATCCTGAGTTTCCACCCCTTGTTAACCCCCCCCCCTCTTAACAGCAGGGTAGTGTGCTAATATAGCACTGTGCCATGCCAGGGGATGGTTTGTGTTGAAGATGAGGTTGCTGATGTTCCCATTTTTATAATAGTCAGCAAAAAGTGTCTCTGATTTTCCAAAAGGAGCTTCATTTTGTAATCTTTTCTTGCCTTATCATTCTTTACATACACAGGGTACTGTATTTTAATTACCTCTGAACAGCAGGAGGCAGCTTCTAAGGCCTCTCCATTTGGTTGGAGTAGACTGTTCCACTCTCCTGCCATTGTTGGGCTGAAGGGCACCTCTCCATTTGGTTGGAGTAGACTGTTCCACTCCCCTGCCATTGTTGGGCTGAAGGGCACCTCTCCATTTGGTTGGAGTAGACTGTTCCACTCTCCTGCCATTGTTGGGCTGAAGGGCACCTCTCCATTTGGTTGGAGTAGACTGTTCCACTCCCCTGCCATTGTTGGGCTGAAGGGCACCTCTCCATTTGGTTGGAGTAGACTGTTCCACTCTCCTGCCATTGTTGGGCTGAAGGGCACCTCTCCATTTGGTTGGAGTAGACTGTTCCACTCCCCTGCCATTGTTGGGCTGAAGGGCACCTCTCCATTTGGTTGTAGTAGACTGTTCCACTCTCCTGCCATTGTTGGGCTGAAGGGCACCTCTCCATTTGGTTGGAGTAGACTGTTCCACTCCCCTGCCATTGTTGGGCTGAAGGGCACCTCTCCATTTGGTTGGAGTAGACTGTTCCACTCCCCTGCCATTGTTGGGCTGAAGGGCACCTCTCCATTTGGTTGGAGTAGACTGTTCCACTCCCCTGCCATTGTTGGGCTGAAGGGCACCTCTCCATTTGGTTGGAGTAGACTGTTCCACTCCCCTGCCATTGTTGGGCTGAAGGGCACCTCTCCATTTGGTTGGAGTAGACTGTTCCACTCCCCTGCCATTGTTGGGCTAAAGGGCTTTGACACCTCTCACTTGGCACGTCAGTGCTAATTGAAGTTGTATCAGGCTTGGCAGCTTTAATTTACTATTTAGTCCTTATAAAGTAATGTCATGTATTTTCCTTCTTGGCTTTTGGGAAATAAGATATTCAGACTAAACATTACTCACTCAGTTGGATGGGGGTTTTCAGGTTTCTGTTGTTTTAAAGAGCATTTGCTGTATAGTGTTGGAATAATACTCCTTGGTAGTTGGTCTGCTAGTCACCTACCAGGTGATTCTGTAATTCCCTCCAACATCAGCTTTAGGTTTGGAGATTTGATTTGGAGTGGAGGTTATGGTGTGGAGGGTAACATCCTGTCTATGTCCTGGTGACATAGTGGAGGGTAGTATCCTGTCTGTGTCCTGGTGACATAGTGTTATGGAGGGTAACATCCTGTCTGTGTCCTGGTGACATAGTGTTATGGAGGGTAACATCCTGTCTGTGTCCTGGTGACATAGTGTTATGGAGGGTAACATCCTGTCTGTGTCCTGGTGACATAGTGTTGTGGAGGGTAACATCCTGTCTGTGTCCTGGTGACATAGTGAAGGTTATGGTGTGGAGGGTAACATCCTGTCTATGTCCTGGTGACATAGTGTTATGGAGGGTAACATCCTGTCTGTGTCCTGGTGACATAGTGAAGGTTATGGTGTGGAGGGTAACATCCTGTCTATGTCCTGGTGACATAGTGTTATGGAGGGTAACATCCTGTCTGTGTCCTGGTGACATAGTGTTGTGGAGGGTAACATCCTGTCTATGTCCTGGTGACATAGTGTTATGGAGGGTAGTATCCTGTATGTGTCCTGGTGACATAGTGTTATGGAGGGTAACATCCTGTCTGTGTCCTGGTGACATAGTGAAGGTTATGGTGTGGAGGGTAACATCCTGTCTATGTCCTGGTGACATAGTGTTATGGAGGGTAACATCCTGTATGTGTCCTGGTGACATAGTGTTATGGAGGGTAACATCCTGTATATGTCCTGGTGACATAGTGAAGGTTATGGTGTGGAGGGTAACATCCTGTATGTGTCCTGGTGACATAGTGTTGTGGAGGGTAACATCCTGTATGTGTCCTGGTGACATAGTGTTATGGAGGGTAACATCCTGTCTATGTCCTGGTGACATAGTGTTATGGAGGGTAACATCCTGTATGTGTCCTGGTGACATAGTGTTATGGAGGGTAACATCCTGTATATGTCCTGGTGACATAGTGTTATAGAGGGTAACATCCTGTATGTGTCCTGGTGACATAGTGTTATGGAGGGTAACATCCTGTCTATGTCCTGGTGACATAGTGTTATGGAGGGTAACATCCTGTATGTGTCCTGGTGACATAGTGTTATGGAGGGTAACATCCTGTCTGTGTCCTGGTGACATAGTGTTATGGAGGGTAACATCCTGTATGTGTCCTGGTGACATAGTGTTATGGAGGGTAACATCCTGTCTGTGTCCTGGTGACATAGTGTTATGGAGGGTAACATCCTGTATGTGTCCTGGTGACATAGTGTTATGGAGGGTAACATCCTGTATATGTCCTGGTGACATAGTGAAGGTTATGGTGTGGAGGGTAACATCCTGTATGTGTCCTGGTGACATAGTGTTGTAGAGGGTAGTATCCTGTATATGTCCTGGTGACATAGTGTTATGGAGGGTAACATCCTGTCTGTGTCCTGGTGACATAGTGTTATGGAGGGTAACATCCTGTATGTGTCCTGGTGACATAGTGTTATGGAGGGTAACATCCTGTATATGTCCTGGTGACATAGTGTTGTAGAGGGTAGTATCCTGTATATGTCCTGGTGACATAGTGTTATGGAGGGTAACATCCTGTCTGTGTCCTGGTGACATAGTGTTATGGAGGGTAACATCCTGTATGTGTCCTGGTGACATAGTGTTATGGAGGGTAACATCCTGTCTGTGTCCTGGTGACATAGTGTTATGGAGGGTAACATCCTGTATGTGTCCTGGTGACATAGTGTTATGGAGGGTAACATCCTGCCTGTGTCCTGGTGACATAGTGTTATGGAGGGTAACATCCTGTATGTGTCCTGGTGACATAGTGTTATGGAGGGTAACATCCTGTATATGTCCTGGTGACATAGTGAAGGTTATGGTGTGGAGGGTAACATCCTGTATGTGTCCTGGTGACATAGTGGAGGGTAACATCCTGTCTGTGTCCTGGTGACATAGTGTTATGGAGGGTAACATCCTGTATGTGTCCTGGTGACATAGTGTTATGGAGGGTAACATCCTGTCTGTGTCCTGGTGACATAGTGTTATGGAGGGTAACATCCTGTATGTGTCCTGGTGACATAGTGTTATAGAGGGTAGTATCCTGTCTATGTCCTGGTGACATAGTGAAGGTTATGGTGTGGAGGGTAACATCCTGTCTATGTCCTGGTGACATAGTGTTATGGAGGGTAACATCCTGTATGTGTCCTGGTGACATAGTGTTGTGGAGGGTAACATCCTGTATGTGTCCTGGTGACATAGTGTTATGGAGGGTAGTATCCTGTCTATGTCCTGGTGACATAGTGTTGTAGAGGGTAGTATCCTGTATATGTCCTGGTGACATAGTGTTATGGAGGGTAGTATCCTGTCTGTGTCCTGGTGACATAGTGTTATGGAGGGTAACATCCTGTATGTGTCCTGGTGACATAGTGTTATGGAGGGTAACATCCTGTCTATGTCCTGGTGACATAGTGTTGTAGAGGGTAACATCCTGTCTGTGTCCTGGTGACATAGTGTTATGGAGGGTAGTATCCTGTATATGTCCTGGTGACATAGTGAAGGTTATGGTGTGGAGGGTAACATCCTGTCTATGTCCTGGTGACATAGTGAAGGTTATGGTGTGGAGGGTAACATCCTGTCTATGTCCTGGTGACATAGTGAAGGTTATGGTGTGGAGGGTAACATCCTGTATGTGTCCTGGTGACATAGTGAAGGTTATGGTGTGGAGGGTAACATCCTGTATGTGTCCTGGTGACATAGTGTTGTAGAGGGTAACATCCTGTATGTGTCCTGGTGACATAGTGTTATGGAGGGTAACATCCTGTATGTGTCCTGGTGACATAGTGTTGTGGAGGGTAACATCCTGTATGTGTCCTGGTGACATAGTGAAGGTTATGGTGTGGAGGGTAACATCCTGTATGTGTCCTGGTGACATAGTGTTGTAGAGGGTAACATCCTGTATGTGTCCTGGTGACATAGTGTTATGGAGGGTAGTATCCTGTCTATGTCCTGGTGACATAGTGTTGTAGAGGGTAACATCCTGTCTATGTCCTGGTGACATAGTGTTGTAGAGGGTAACATCCTGTATGTGTCCTGGTGACATAGTGTTGTGGAGGGTAACATCCTGTATGTGTCCTGGTGACATAGTGTTATGGAGGGTAGTATCCTGTCTATGTCCTGGTGACATAGTGTTGTAGAGGGTAGTATCCTGTATATGTCCTGGTGACATAGTGTTATGGAGGGTAGTATCCTGTCTATGTCCTGGTGACATAGTGTTGTAGAGGGTAGTATCCTGTATATGTCCTGGTGACATAGTGTTATGGAGGGTAGTATCCTGTCTATGTCCTGGTGACATAGTGAAGGTTATGTTGTAGAGGGTAGTATCCTGTCTATGTCCTGGTGACATAGTGAAGGTTATGTTGTAGAGGGTAGTATCCCGTATATGTCCTGGTGACATAGTGTTGTAGAGGGTAGTATCCTGTATATGTCCTGGTGACATAGTGTTGTAGAGGGTAGTATCCTGTATATGTCCTGGTGACATAGTGTTGTAGAGGGTAGCATCCTGTATGTGTCCTGGTGACATAGTGTTATGGAGGGTAGTATCCTGTCTATGTCCTGGTGACATAGTGTTGTAGAGGGTAGTATCCTGTATATGTCCTGGTGACATAGTGTTGTAGAGGGTAGCATCCTGTATGTGTCCTGGTGACATAGTGTTATGGAGGGTAGTATCCTGTCTATGTCCTGGTGACATAGTGTTGTAGAGGGTAGTATCCTGTATATGTCCTGGTGACATAGTGAAGGTTATGTTGTAGAGGGTAGCATCCTGTATATGTCCTGGTGACATAGTGAAGGTTATGTTGTAGAGGGTAGCATCCTGTATATGTCCTGGTGACATAGTGTTGTGGAGGGTAGTATCCTGTCTATGTCCTGGTGACATAGTGAATGTTATGTTGTAGAGGGTATTTTCCTGTATATGTCCTGGTGACATAGTGTTGTGGAGGGTAGTATCCTGTCTATGTCCTGGTGACATAGTGTTGTGGAGGGTGGTATCCTGTCTATGTCCTGGTGACATAGTGTTGTGGAGGGTAGTGTACTGTATATGTCCTGGTGACATAGTGAAGGTTATGTTGTAGAGGGTAGTATCCTGTCTATGTCCTGGTGACATAGTGTTGTAGAGGGTAGTATCCTGTATATGTCCTGGTGACATAGTGAAGGTTATGTTGTAGAGGGTAGTATCCTGTCTATGTCCTGGTGACATAGTGTTGTAGAGGGTAGTATCCTGTCTATGTCCTGGTGACATAGTGAAGGTTATGTTGTAGAGGGTAGTATCCTGTATATGTCCTGGTGACATAGTGAAGGTTATGTTGTAGATGGTAGTATACTGTCTATGTCCTGGTGACATAGTGTTGTAGAGGGTAGTATCCTGTCTATGTCCTGGTGACATAGTGAAGGTTATGTTGTAGAGGGTAGTTTCCTGTATATGTCCTGGTGACATAGTGTTGTGGAGGGTAGTATCCTGTCTATGTCCTGGTGACATAGTGAAGGTTATGTTGTAGAGGGTAGTTTCCTGTCTATGTCCTGGTGACATAGTGTTGTAGAGGGTAGTATCCTGTATATGTCCTGGTGACATAGTGTTGTGGAGGGTAGTATCCTGTATATGTCCTGGTGACATAGTGTTGTAGAGGGTAGTATGCTGTCTATGTCCTGGTGACATAGTGTTGTGGAGGGTAGTATCCTGTCTATGTCCTGGTGACATAGTGAAGGTTATGTTGTAGAGGGTAGTTTCCTGTCTATGTCCTGGTGACATAGTGTTGTAGAGGGTAGTATCCTGTATATGTCCTGGTGACATAGTGTTGTGGAGGGTAGTATCCTGTATATGTCCTGGTGACATAGTGTTGTGGAGGGTAGTATCCTGTCTATGTCCTGGTGACATAGTGTTGTGGAGGGTAGTGTCCTGTATATGTCCTGGTGACATAGTGTTGTGGAGGGTAGTATCCTGTCTATGTCCTGGTGACATAGTGTTGTGGAGGGTAGTGTCCTGTATATGTCCTGGTGACATAGTGTTGTAGAGGGTAGTATCCTGTCTATGTCCTGGTGACATAGTGTTGTAGAGGGTAGTATCCTGTATATGACCTGGTGACATAGTGAAGGTTATGTTGTAGAGGGTAGTATCCTGTCTGTCTGCCTGTCTGTCAGTCAGCCTTGAGATAATACCCCATTTGCTCTGTCTGTCTGTCTGTCTGTCTGTCTGTCTGTCTGTCTGTCTGTCAGCCTTGAGATAATACCCCATTAGCTCTGCCACTTCATCTGAAAATATTGAACCACTACAGTAACTAATTAGCATAGACAATTACAGCAGCAGCTCCCCTCCTCTCCTCTCTACCTATCTGATAAACACTAATCGCTAAGCTCCCCTCCTCTCCTCTCTACCTATCTGATAAACACTAAGCACTAAGCTCCCCTCCTCTCCGCTCTACCTATCTGATAAACACTAAGCGCTAGCTCCCCTCCTCTCCGCTCTACCTATCTGATAAACACTAATCGCTAAGCTCCCCTCCTCTCTGCTCTACCTATCTGATAAACACTAAGCACTAAGCTTCTCTCTCTCTCTCTCCCTCTCTCTCTCTCTCTCTTTCTGTCTCTCTCGTCTCTCTCGTCTCTCTCTCTCTCCCCTCCATGCATTTAAATTATTCAATTAAGTTGGATGTGTTTCCCCTGATACAGATGAAGATCACAAAGTCCTTTGATTGGGGCTGAGAGGAATATATGCATTACACAGTGGTATAAAGTACTGAAGGAAAAATGCTTGAAAGTACAACTTAAGTCGTTTTTTGGGGGGTATCAGTACTCAGTACTTGACTTTGCTATTTATATTTCGGACGACGTTTACTTGACTACATTCTTAAAGAAAATAATGTACTTTTTACTCCTTACTTTTTCCCTGACACTAAAAAGTACTAGTTCCATTTTGAATGTTTAGCAGGACAGGAAAATGGTCCAATTCACACACTTATCAAGAGAACATCCCTGGTCACCCCTACTGCCTCTGATCTGGAGGACTCACTAAACAGAGAACATCCCTGGTCATCCCTACTGCCTCTGATCTGGAGGACTCACTAAACAGAGAACATCCCTGGTCATCCCTACTGCCTCTGATCTGGAGGACTCACTAAACAGAGAACATCCCTGGGCATCTCTACTGCCTCTGATCTGGAGGACTCACTAAACAGAGAACATCCCTGGTCATCCCTACTGTCTCTGATCTGGAGGACTCACTAAACAGAGAACATCCCTGGTCACCCCTACTGCCTCTGATCTGGAGGACTCACTAAACAGAGAACATCCCCGGTCATCCCTACTGTCTCTGATCTGGAGGACTCACTAAACAGAGAACATCCCTGGTCATCCCTACTGTCTCTGATCTGGAGGACTCACTAAACAGAGAACATCCCTGGTCATCCCTACTGCCTCTGATCTGGAGGACTCACTAAACAGAGAACATCCCTGGTCATCCCTACTGTCTCTGATCTTGAGGTCTCACTAAACAGAGAACATCCCCGGTCATCCCTACTGTCTCTGATCTGGAGGACTCACTAAACAGAGAACATCCCCGGTCATCCCTACTGTCTCTGATCTGGAGGACTCACTAAACAGAGAACATCCCCGGTCATCCCTACTGTCTCTGATCTGGAGGACTCACTAAACAGAGAACATCCCTGGTCATCCCTACTGTCTCTGATCTGGAGGACTCACTAAACAGAGAACATCCCTGGTCATCCCTACTGCCTCTGATCTGGAGGACTCACTAAACAGAGAACATCCCTGGTCATCCCTACTGCCTCTGATCTGGAGGACTCACTAAACAGAGAACATCCCTGGTCATCCCTACTGCCTCTGATCTGGAGGACTCACTAAACAGAGAACATCCCTGGTCATCCCTACTGCCTCTGATCTGGAGGACTCACTAAACAGAGAACATCCCTGGTCATCCCTACTGTCTCTGATCTGGAGGACTCACTAAACAGAGAACATCCCTGGTCATCCCCACTGCCTCTGATCTGGAGGACTCACTAAACAGAGATCATCCCTGGTCATCCCTACTGCATCTGATCTGGAGGACTCACTAAACACGTGGTTTGTTTGTAAATGATGTCTGAGTGTTGGAGTGGACCCCTGGGTATCTGTAAATGATGTCTGAGTGTTGGAGTGGACCCCTGGGTATCTGTAAATGATGTCTGAGTGTTGGAGCCCCTGGGTATCTGTAAATGATGTCTGAGTGTTGGAGCCCCTGGGTATCTGTAAATGATGTCTGAGTGTTGGAGTGGACCCCTGGGTATCTGTAAATGATGTCTGAGTGTTGGAGCCCCTGGGTATCTGTAAATGATGTCTGAGTGTTGGAGCCCCTGGGTATCTGTAAATGATGTCTGAGTGTTGGAGCCCCTGGGTATCTGTAAATGATGTCTGAGTGTTGGAGTGGACCCCTGGGTATCTGTAAATGATGTCTGAGTGTTGGAGCCCCTGGGTATCTGTAAATAAACACATATAAAAGGTGCCGTCTGATTTAATATCAGGGATTTTATTGATTTCTACTTTTACTTTGATACTTAGTATAATTAAAACCAAATACTTTTAGACTTTTACTCAAGTATTTTACTGGGAAACTTTCACTTTTACGTGAGTCATTTTCTATTAATAACCTCTTGAGCTTACTTGAGACGCAGACGTCCCACCTAGAGCTCTAGAAATGCACATGCGCGACGCTACATGCTAATAGTATTAGTTAAAACGCAAACGTTCATTAAAATACACATGTTTGGTATTAAAATAAAGCTACAGTCATTGTGAATCTAGCCACCGTGTCAGATTTTTAAAATGCTTTTCGGCGAAAGCATGAGAAGCTATTATCTGATAGCATGCAACACCCCAAAAGACCCGTAGGGGATGTAAACAAAAGAATTAGCATAGTCGGCGCTACACAAACCGCACAATAAAATATAAAACATTAATTACCTTTGACCATCTTCTTTCTTTGCACACCTTGATGTCCCATAATCAATACTGGGTCTTTTTTGGATTAAATCGGTCCATATATAGCCTAGATATCGATCTATGAAGACTGTGTGGAAAACGGAAAAAAAGAGCGTTTCATAACGTAACGTCATTTTTTAAAAGTTAAAAATTCGACGATAAACTTTCACAAAACACTTGAAATACCTTTCTAATGCAACTTTAGGTATAACTACACGTTAATAAGCTATAAAAATCATCAGGAGGCGATGTAAATTCGATAGCCTGCCGTGTGGAAAAATGTCCGGAAAAACACAGAGACAATGCCTCGGGTCGGTGGTCGGAGAGAATCGGTTCCCTTTGGTCGGATCTACCAAGAATCAATTCAGATTCAAATGAGGAGACTCTATACACCCTGTGGAAGCTGTAGGTGCTGCAAGCTTGGCCTCATATATTACGGTTCACCTTTAACAATTCATGGGAGTGGCGCATGGATATTTTTTCCCATCTCCAGTGATCAGATTTTCCTGCGCTTTTCGATGAAACAGACGTTCTGTTATAGTCACAGCCGTGATTTAAACAGTTTTGGAAACGTCTGAGTGTTTTCTATCCACACATACTAATCATATGCATATACTATATTCCTGGCCTGAGTAGCAGGATGCCAAAATGTTGCGCGATTTTTAACAGAATTTCCGAAAAAGTAGGGGGGAAGCTTAACAGGTTTTAAGGTATCTTTACTTTTACTACAGAGCCCTGTGTGCCCTGGTCTAAAGTAGTGTACTATATAGGGAATAGGGTTCTATAGGGCCCTGGTCTAAAGTAGTGTACTATATAGGGAATAGGGTTCTATAGGGCCCTGGTCTAAAGTAGTGTACTATATAGGGAATAGGGTTCTGTAGGGCTCTGGTCTAAAGTAGTGTACTATATAGGGAATAGGGTTCTGTAGGGCTCTGATCTAAAGTAGTGCACTATATATAGGGAATAGGGTTCTATAGGGCCCTGGTCTAAAGTAGTGTACTATATAGGGAATAGGGTTCTATAGGGCCCTGGTCTAAAGTAGTGTACTATATAGGGAATAGGGTTCTGTAGGGCTCTGATCTAAAGTAGTGTACTATATATAGGGAATAGGGTTCTATAGGGCCCTGGTCTAAAGTAGTGTACTATATATAGGGAATAGGGTTCTATAGGGCCCTGGTCTGAAGTAGTGTACTATATATAGGGAATAGGGTTCTATAGGGCCCTGGTCTAAAGTAGTGTACTACAGTGCCTTGCGAAAGTATTCGGCCCCCTTGAACTTTGCGACCTTTTGCCACATTTCAGGCTTCAAACATAAAGATATAAAACTGTATTTTTTGTGAAGAATCAACAAGTGGGACACAATCATGAAGTGGAACGACATTTATTGGATATTTCAAACTTTTTTAACAAATCAAAAACTGAAAAATTGGGTGTGCAAAATTATTCAGCCCCTTTACTTTCAGTGCAGCAAACTCTCTCCAGAAGTTCAGTGAGGATCTCTGAATGATCCAATGTTGACCTAAATGACTAATGATGATAAATACAATCCACCTGTGTGTAATCAAGTCTCCGTATAAATGCACCTGCACTGTCATAGTCTCAGAGGTCCGTTAAAAGCGCAGAGAGCATCATGAAGAACAAGGAACACACCAGGCAGGTCCGAGATACTGTTGTGAAGAAGTTTAAAGCCGGATTTGGATACAAAAAGATTTCCCAAGCTTTAAACATCCCAAGGAGCACTGTGCAAGCGATAATATTGAAATGGAAGGAGTATCAGACCACTGCAAATCTACCAAGACCTGTCCGTCCCTCTAAACTTTCAGCTCATACAAGGAGAAGACTGATCAGAGATGCAGCCAAGAGGCCCATGATCACTCTGGATGAACTGCAGAGATCTACAGCTGAGGTGGGAGACTGTCCATAGGACAACAATCAGTCGTATATTGCACAAATCTGGCCTTTATGGAAGAGTGGCAAGAAGAAAGCCATTTCTTAAAGATATCCATAAAAAGTGTTGTTTAAAGTTTGCCACAAGCCACCTGGGAGACACACCAAACATGTGGAAGAAGGTGCTCTGGTCAGATGAAACCAAAATTGAACTTTTTGGCAACAATGCAAAACGTTATGTTTGGCGTAAAAGCAACACAGCTCATCACCCTGAACACAACATCCCCACTGTCAAACATGGTGGTGGCAGCATCATGGTTTGGGCCTGCTTTTCTTCAGCAGGGACAGGGAAGATGGTTAAAATTGATGGGAAGATGGATGGAGCCAAATACAGGACCATTCTGGAAGAAAACCTGATGGAGTCTGCAAAAGACCTGAGACTGGGACGGAGATTTGTCTTCCAACAAGACAATGATCCAAAACATAAAGCAAAATCTACAATGGAATGGTTCAAAAATAAACATATCCAGGTGTTCGAATGGCCAAGTCAAAGCCCAGACCTGAATCCAATCGAGAATCTGTGGAAAGAACTGAAAACTGCTGTTCACAAATGCTCTCCATCCAACCTCACTGAGCTCGAGCTGTTTTGCAAGGAGGAATGGGGAAAAATGTCAGTCTCTCGATGTGCAAAACTGATAGAGACATACCCCAAGCGACTTACAGCTGTAATCGCAGCAAAAGGTGGCGCTACAAAGTATTAACTTAAGGGGGCTGAATAATTTTGCACGCCCAATTTTTCAGTTTTTGAAATATTAAAAAAGTTTGAAATATCCAATAAATGTCATTCCACTCCATGATTGTGTCCCACTTGTTGTTGATTCTTCACAAAAAAATACAGTTTTATATCTTTATGTTTGAAGCCTGAAATGTGTCAAAAGGTCACAAAGTTCAAGGGGGCCGAATACTTTCGCAAGGCACTGTATATATATGGAATAGGGTTCTATAGGGCCCTGGTCTAAAGTAGTGTAATATATATAGGGTATAGGGTACTATAGAACCCTGGTCTAAAGTAGGTCACTATATAGGGGATAGGGTTCTATAGGGCCCTGGTCTAAAGTAGTGTAATATATATATAGGGAATAGGGTACTATAGAACCCTGGTCTAAAGTAGGTCACTATATAGGGAATAGGGTTCTATAGGGCCCTGGCCTAAAGTAGTGTAATATATATATAGGGAATAGGGTACTATAGAACCCTGGTCTAAAGTAGGTCACTATATAGGGAATAGGGTTCCATAGGGCCCTGGCCTAAAGTAGTGTAATATATATATAGGGAATAGGGTACTATAGAACCCTGGTCTAAAGTAGGTCACTATATAGGGAATAGGGTTCCATAGGGCCCTGGCCTAAAGTAGGTCACTATATAGGGAATAGGGTTCCATAGGGCCCTGGCCTAAAGTAGGTCACTATATAGGGAATAGGGTTCCATAGGGCCCTGGTCTAAAGTAGTGTAATATATATATAGGGAATAGGGTACTATAGAACCCTGGTCTAAAGTAGGTCACTATATAGGGAATAGGGTTCTATAGGGCCCTGGTCTAAAGTAGTGTAATATATATATAGGGAATAGGGTTCTATAGGGCCCTGGCCTAAAGTAGGTCACTATATAGGGAATAGGGTTCCATAGGGCCCTGGCCTAAAGTAGGTCACTATATAGGGAATAGGGTTCCATAGGGCCCTGGTCTAAAGTAGTGTAATATATATATAGGGAATAGGGTTCTATAGGGCCCTGGCCTAAAGTAGGTCACTATATAGGGAATAGGGTTCCATAGGGCCCTGGTCTAAAGTAGTGTAATATATATATAGGGAATAGGGTTCTATAGGGCCCTGGCCTAAAGTAGGTCACTATATAGGGAATAGGGTTCCATAGGGCCCTGGCCTAAAGTAGGTCACTATATAGGGAATAGGGTTCCATAGGGCCCTGGCCTAAAGTAGGTCACTATATAGGGAATAGGGTTCTATAGGGCCCTGGTCTAAAGTAGTGTAATATATATATAGGGAATAGGGTTCTATAGGGCCCTGGCCTAAAGTAGGTCACTATATAGGGAATAGGGTTCCATAGGGCCCTGGTCTAAAGTAGTGTAATATATATATATAGGGAATAGGGTTCTATAGGGCCCTGGTCTAAAGTAGGTCACTATATAGGGAATAGGGTTCCATAGGGCCCTGGTCTAAAGTAGTGTAATATATATATAGGGAATAGGGTTCTATAGGGCCCTGGTCTAAAGTAGGTCACTATATAGGGAATAGGGTTCTATAGGGCCCTGGCCTAAAGTAGGTCACTATATAGGGAATAGGGTTCCATAGGGCCCTGGTCTAAAGTAGTGTAATATATATATAGGGAATAGGGTTCCATAGGGCCCTGGTCTAAAGTAGTGTAATATATATATAGGGAATAGGGTTCTATAGGGCCCTGGTCTAAAGTAGGTCACTATATAGGGGATAGGGTTCCATAGGGCCCTGGTCTAAAGTAGGTCACTATATAGGGAATAGGGTTCCATAGGGCCCTGGCCTAAAGTAGGTCACTATATAGGGGATAGGGTTCCATAGGGCCCTGGTCTAAAGTAGGTCACTATATAGGGAATAGGGTTCCATAGGGCCCTGGCCTAAAGTAGGTCACTATATAGGGAATAGGGTTCCATAGGGCCCTGGTCTAAAGTAGTGTAATATATATATAGGGAATAGGGTACTATAGAACCCTGGTCTAAAGTAGGTCACTATATAGGGAATAGGGTTCTATAGGGCCCTGGTCTAAAGTAGTGTAATATATATATAGGGAATAGGGTTCTATAGGGCCCTGGCCTAAAGTAGGTCACTATATAGGGAATAGGGTTCCATAGGGCCCTGGCCTAAAGTAGGTCACTATATAAGGAATAGGGTTCCATAGGGCCCTGGTCTAAAGTAGTGTAATATATATATAGGGAATAGGGTTCTATAGGGCCCTGGCCTAAAGTAGGTCACTATATAGGGAATAGGGTTCCATAGGGCCCTGGTCTAAAGTAGTGTAATATATATATATATAGGGAATAGGGTTCCATAGGGCCCTGGCCTAAAGTAGGTCACTATATAGGGAATAGGGTTCCATAGGGCCCTGGTCTAAAGTAGTGTAATATATATATAGGGAATAGGGTTCTATAGGGCCCTGGCCTAAAGTAGGTCACTATATAGGGAATAGGGTTCCATAGGGCCCTGGTCTAAAGTAGTGTAATATATATATAGGGAATAGGGTTCTATAGGGCCCTGGTCTAAAGTAGGTCACTATATAGGGAATAGGGTTCTATAGGGCCCTGGCCTAAAGTAGGTCACTATATAGGGAATAGGGTTCCATAGGGCCCTGGTCTAAAGTAGTGTAATATATATATAGGGAATAGGGTTCCATAGGGCCCTGGTCTAAAGTAGTGTAATATATATATAGGGAATAGGGTTCTATAGGGCCCTGGTCTAAAGTAGGTCACTATATAGGGGATAGGGTTCCATAGGGCCCTGGTCTAAAGTAGGTCACTATATAGGGAATAGGGTTCCATAGGGCCCTGGCCTAAAGTAGGTCACTATATAGGGAATAGGGTTCCATAGGGCCCTGGTCTAAAGTAGGTCACTATATAGGGAATAGGGTTCCATAGGGCCCTGGTCTAAAGTAGTGTAATATATATAGGGAATAGGGTACTATAGAACCCTGGTCTAAAGTAGTGCACTATATAGGGAATAGGGTTCTATAGGGCCCTGGTCTGAAGTAGTGTAATATATATAGGGAATAGGGTACTATAGAACCCTGGTCTAAAGTAGGTCACTATATAGGGAATAGGGTTCCATAGGGCCCTGGTCTAAAGTAGTGTAATATATATAGGGAATAGGGTTCCATAGGGCCCTGGTCTAAAGTAGGTCACTATATAGGGAATAGGGTTCCATAGGGCCCTGGCCTAAAGTAGTGTACTATATAGGGATAGGGTTCCATAGGGCCCTGGCCTAAAGTAGTGTAATATATATATAGGGAATAGGGTTCCATAGGGCCCTGGCCTAAAGTAGTGTACTATATAGGGAATAGGGTTCCATAGGGCCCTGGCCTAAAGTAGTGTAATATATATATAGGGAATAGGGTTCCATAGGGCCCTGGCCTAAAGTAGTGTAATATATATATAGGGAATAGGGTTCCATAGGGCCCTGGCCTAAAGTAGTGTAATATATATATAGGGAATAGGGTTCCATAGGGCCCTGGCCTAAAGTAGTGTACTATATAGGGAATAGGGTTCCATAGGGCCCTGGCCTAAAGTAGGTCACTATATAGGGAATAGGGTTCCATAGGGCCCTGGCCTAAAGTAGGTCACTATATAGGGAATAGGGTTCCATAGGGCCCTGGCCTAAAGTAGGTCACTATATAGGGAATAGGGTTCCATAGGGCCCTGGCCTAAAGTAGTGTAATATATATATAGGGAATAGGGTTCCATAGGGCCCTGGCCTAAAGTAGTGTACTATATAGGGAATAGGGTTCTATAGGGCCCTGGTCTAAAGTAGGTCACTATATAGGGAATAGGGTTCCATAGGGCCCTGGTCTAAAGTAGTGTAATATATATAGGGAATAGGGTACTATAGGGCCCTGGCCTAAAGTAGGTCACTATATAGGGAATAGGGTTCCATAGGGCCCTGGTCTAAAGTAGTGTAATATATATAGGGAATAGGGTACTATAGGGCCCTGGCCTAAAGTAGGTCACTATATAGGGAATAGGGTTCCATAGGGCCCTGGCCCTATAGGGCCTAGGTTGTCGTTTGGGGAGGCAGACTAAGTGTTCAGTCTCTTTCTGTTCCAGCTGCTGCAGGGGAAGTCCATCCCCAAGTTTGGAACGTTGGATCTAATCGAAACAGGAAGCGGCAATGGTGAGGGGCGTGGCTACAGCGGAGACTGTGATGACGAGGATGGGTGTGGCGGATCAGGGGGTGGAGAGGTCAAGAGGAAGGTCATGACGGTCTCTAAACGTAAGTCGCCTCAGACCACTTCAGGTTTCAGCCTTGTTCATTCACTTGTTTGTTTACGGCAGCACGCTGTCACACAACAACTTAGTTTCCTTCCTCACGTCCTCTGTCTGTCACACAACAACTTAGTTTCCTTCCTCACGTCCTCTGTCTGTCACACAACAACTTAGTTTCCTTCCTCACGTCCTCTGTCTGTCACACAACAACTGAGTTACCTTCCTCATGTCCTCTGTCTGTCACACAACAACTGAGTTACCTTCCTCTGTCTGTCACACAACAACTGAGTTACCTTCCTCTGTCTGTCACACAACATCTGAGTTACCTTCCTCTGTCTGTCACACAACAACTGAGTTACCTTCCTCTGTCTGTCACACAACAACTTAGTTTCCTTCCTCACGTCCTCTGTCTGTCACACAACAACTTAGTTTCCTTCCTCACGTCCTCTGTCTGTCACACAACAACTTAGTTTCCTTCCTCACGTCCTCTGGCTGTCACACAACAACTTAGTTTCCTTCCTCACGTCCTCTGTCTGTCACACAACAACTGAGTTACCTTCCTCATGTCCTCTGTCTGTCACACAACAACTGAGTTACCTTCCTCTGTCTGTCACACAACAACTGAGTTACCTTCCTCTGTCTGTCACACAACAACTGAGTTACCTTCCTCTGTCTGTCACACAACATCTGAGTTACCTTCCTCTGTCTGTCACACAACAACTGAGTTACCTTCCTCTGTCTGTCACACAACAACTGAGTTACCTTCCTCTGTCTGTCACACAACAACTGAGTTACCTTCCTCTGTCTGTCACACAACAACTGAGTTACCTTCCTCTGTCTGTCACACAACAACTGAGTTACCTTCCTCTGTCTGTCACACAACAACTGAGTTACCTTCCTCTGTCTGTCACACAACAACTGAGTTACCTTCCTCTGTCTGTCACACAACAACTGAGTTACCTTCCTCTGTCTGTCACACAACAACTGAGTTACCTTCCTCTGTCTGTCACACAACAACTGAGTTACCTTCCTCTGTCTGTCACACAACAACTGAGTTACCTTCCTCACGTCCTCTGTCTGTCACACAACAACTGAGTTACCTTCCTCTGTCTGTCACACAACAACTGAGTTACCTTCCTCACGTCCTCTGTCTGTCACACAACAACTGAGTTACCTTCCTCTGTCTGTCACACAACAACTGAGTTACCTTCCTCTGTCTGTCACACAACAACTGAGTTACCTTCCTCTGTCTGTCACACAACAACTGAGTTACCTTCCTCACGTCCTCTGTCTCTCTCTCTCTCTCTGGAAGCATCTTAGTTTCCTTCCTCACGTCCTCTGTCTGTCTCTCTCTCTCTGGAAGCATCTTAGTTACCTTCCTCACGTCCTCTGTCTGTCACACAACAACTGAGTTACCTTCCTCTGTCTGTCACACAACAACTGAGTTACCTTCCTCTGTCTGTCACACAACAACTGAGTTACCTTCCTCTGTCTGTCACACAACAACTGAGTTACCTTCCTCTGTCTGTCACACAACAACTGAGTTACCTTCCTCACGTCCTCTGTCTGTCTCTCTCTCTCTGGAAGCATCTTAGTTTCCTTCCTCACGTCCTCGGTCTGTCTCTCTCTCGCTGATCTCAGGTCAGATTACAGAAGACTGTATAATAGCATAGGTCAACTTGGTAACACATCTCAGCTGATCTCAGGTCAGATTACAGAAGACCCTATAATAGCATAGCTCTTGTAGCTGTAGAATGATCATCAAAGCCATGTAGGCTGAACGTGATTTAATGGGGATCACTGATGCAGAAGAAAGTCCTGTGTAAATGTCAGCCGCTTCCCCAGCGGTCTGTGGGACAATCATCTGTTTCTCTCTCAGGGAGTCTCCATATGTCAACGTCCGTCCGTCGCTACGATCACACGCTTTGTCAACCTCCGTCCCAAATGGTATCCTATCCTACGTAGTGCCTTACTTTGACCAGGGCCCCGTTGGGGACCCAGCCTCTAACACACTAAACAGACAGGGCTAGTGGCCTTCCTTCCTCTCTATCTGTCATGGTGTTAATCTATCTGTCGTGGATTACTGTATATCTGTCTGTCATGGTCCACTGTATATCAGTCTGTCATGGTCCACTGTATATCTGTCTGTCATGGTCCACTGTATATCTGTCTGTCATGGTCCACTGTATATCTGTCTGTCATGGTCCACTGTATATCAGTCTGTCGTGGTCCACTGTATATCTGTCATGGTCCACTGTATATCTGTCATGGTTCACTGTTTATCTGTCTGTCATGGTCCACTATATACAGTGCCTTGCGAAAGTATTCGGCCCCCTTGAACTTTGCGACCTTTTGCCACATTTCAGGCTTCAAACATAAAGATATAAAACTGGTGGATTGTATTTATCATCATTAGTCATTTAGGTCAACATTGGATCATTCAGAGATCCTCACTGAACTTCTGGAGAGAGTTTGCTGCACTGGAAGTAAAGGGGCTGAATAATTTTGCACGCCCAATTTTCAGTTTTTGATTTGTTAAAAAAGTTTGAAATATCCAATAAATGTCGTTCCACTTCATGATTGTGTCCCACTTGTTGTTGATTCTTCACAAAAAAATACAGTTTTATATCTTTATGTTTGAAGCCTGAAATGTGGCAAAAGGTCGCAAAGTTCAAGGGGGCCGAATACTTTCGCAAGGCACTGTATCTGTCATGGTTCACTGTATATCTGTCTGTCGTGGTTTACTGTATATCTGTCTGTCATAGTCCACTGTATATATATCTGTCATGGTCCACTGTATATCAGTCTGTCATGGTCCACTGTATATCTGTCATGGTTCACTGTATATCAGTCTGTCATGGTCCACTGTATATCTGTCTGACATGGTCCACTGTGTATCAGTCTGTCATGGTCCACTGTATATCAGTCTGTCATAGTCCACTGTATATATATCTGTCATGGTCCACTGTATATCAGTCTGTCATGGTCCACTGTATATCTGTCATGGTTCACTGTATATCAGTCTGTCATGGTCCACTGTATATCAGTCTGTCATAGTCCACTGTATATATCTGTCATGGTCCACTGTATATCAGTCTGTCATGGTCCACTGTATATCAGTCTGTCATAGTCCACTGTATATATCTGTCATGGTCCACTGTATATCTGTCTGACATGGTCCACTGTATATCAGTCTGTCATGGTCCACTGTATATCAGTCTGTCATGGTCCACTGTATATCTATTATGGTCCAGTGTATATCTGTCTGACATGGTCCACTGTATATCAGTCTGTCATGGTCCACTGTATATCTGTCATGGTCCACTGTATATCAGTCTGTCATGGTCCACTGTATATCTGTCTGGCATGGTCCACTGTATATCAGTCTGGCATGGTCCACTGTATATCTGTCTGTCATGGTCCACTGTATATCAGTCTGGCATGGTCCACTGTATATCAGTCTGTCATGGTCCACTGTATTTCTGTTATGGTCCACTGTATATCAGTCTGTCATGGTCCACTGTATATCTGTCTGGCATGGTCCACTGTATATCAGTCTGGCATGGTCCACTGTATATCTGTCTGTCATGGTCCACTGTATATCAGTCTGGCATGGTCCACTGTATATCAGTCTGTCATGGTCCACTGTATTTCTGTTATGGTCCACTGTAAATCAGTCTGTCATGGTCCACTGTATATCAGTCTGTCATGGTCCACTGTATATCTGTCTGTCATGGTTCACTGTATATCAGTCTTGGTTCATGTTTCCTGGTTCCTATTGGTTAGGCCGTGTTTCCTGGTTCCTATTGGTTAGGCCGTGTTTCCTGGTTCCTATTGGTTAGGCCGTGTTTCCTGGTTCCTATTGGTTAGGCCATGTTTCCTGGTTCCTATTGGTTAGGCCATGTTTCCTGGTTCCTATTGGTTAGGCCATGTTTCCTGGTTCCTATTGGTTAGGCCATGTTTCCTGGTTCCTATTGGTTAGGCCATGTTTCCTGGTTCCTATTGGTTAGGCCATGTGTCCTGGTTCCTATTGGTTAGGCCGTGTGTCCTGGTTCCTATTGGTTAGGCCGTGTTTCCTGGTTCCTATTGGTTAGGCCGTGTGTCCTGGTTCCTATTGGTTAGGCCGTGTTTCCTGGTTCCTATTGGTTAGGCCGTGTTTCCTGGTTCCTATTGGTTAGGCCGTGTTTCCTGGTTCCTATTGGTTAGGCCGTGTTTCCTGGTTCCTATTGGTTAGGCCGTGTTTCCTGGTTCCTATTGGTTAGGCCGTGTTTCCTGGTTCCTATTGGTTAGGCCGTGTTTCCTGGTTCCTATTGGTTAGGCCGTGTTTCCTGGTTCCTATTGGTTAGGCCGTGTTTCCTGGTTCCTATTGGTTAGGCCGTGTTTCCTGGTTCCTATTGGTTAGGCCGTGTTTCCTGGTTCCTATCGGTTAGGCCGTGTTTCCTGGTTCCTATTGGTTAGGCCGTGTTTCCTGGTTCCTATCGGTTAGGCCGTGTTTCCTGGTTCCTATTGGTTAGGCCGTGTTAACTTGGTGAAAATCCTGATTTTGATCTCCAAGCATCATAATCATATACATAATAAATACACCTTTTGTGTTTTTCTCTGCTTTCTTCCTTAATCCTCCCAATCATGTCCTGATGCTATCAGATCAGAGTTAATAGGACGTTGTTGGGGGAGATTAAGATATGGGTTTTGACAACATCCTAAGAGAACCTGATCCAATCAGCCCTCCTCTGGATCTGAAACAGGTTTTTAACAGGATTATGTTTGCTATAATTCAATGATATCTGCCCTGTGATTGTTGTGGTGATGGGATCACTTCCTCTGTGTAGGTTGGGGTGGCGAGTCCTCTTGTTGTGGTGATGGGATCACTACCTCTGTGTAGGGTGGAATGGTGAGTCCTCTTGTTGTGGTGATGGGATCACTACCTCTGTGTAGGGTGGAATGGCGAGTCCTCTTGTTGTGGTGATGGGATCACTACCTCTGTGTAGGGTGGAATGGTGAGTCCTCTTGTTGTGGTGATGGGATCACTACCTCTGTGTAGGGTGGAATGGCGAGTCCTCTTGTTGTGGTGATGGGATCACTACCTCTGTGTAGGGTGGAATGGCAAGTCCTCTTGTTGTGGTGATGGGATCACTACCTCTGTGTAGGGTGGAATGGTGAGTCCTCTTGTTGTGGTGATGGGATCACTAGAACCTCTGGTCTACCTGGTTAAATAAAGGTGATCTGGTCTACCTGGTTAAATAAAGGTGATCTGGTCTACCTGGTTAAATAAAGGTGATCTGGTCTACCTGGTTAAATAAAGGTGATCTGGTCTACCTGGTTAAATAAAGGTGATCTGGTCTACCTGGTTAAACAAAGGTGATCTGGTCTACCTGGTTAAACAAAGGTGATCTGGTCTACCTGGTTAAATAAAGGTGATCTGGTCTACCTGGTTAAATAAAGGTGAAATAAATAAAATAAACAATAGTAATGAGTAAACTTGGCAGTTGTTTGGGAAGTTATTTCTTATTAGCCTAGAACGTTTATTTGTGTTATTACGTACAGCCAGAAGTAACTTTTGGATATCAGAGTAAGTAAGGAGTTTAGTAGCAGACACAGAGACAGGTTCTAAAAGGAGTTTAGTAGCAGACACAGAGACAGGTTCTAAAAGGAGTTTAGTAGCAAACACAGACGGGTTTTAAAAGGAGTTTAGTTTTTTGCTAGCAGGAAAGACACATGGATTTCCTGCGAGGGAGGAAGCAGAATGAGAGGAAGGAGGAGAGGAAGTGGAGGAGGCCCCCGTTAGCATCAAGTTCTTATTAATTAATAGTGTGTCTCAGGAGGAGGAGATTATAGGATTTGATTCCCTGGGTGGCAGTCAGGAGGAGATTAAAGGATACGATTCCCTGGGTGGCAGTCAGGAGGGCCCCAGGCTGATGAAGGATAACGGAGAGATGCTCTCATGGACGCTTCTAAACTGGCTAGATTGGACCTTGTTGCTGAAAGACCGTAGATCTTTATATTGTGACATCACCCACAATAGATCCTAAAGATCTATTTATACAGTCTACTAGAATCCAAGTTGAGGAAGATGGGGCCGACAGACATGGTAGTTCTACGTCTAGCTCCTAAGCAAGTCTTTGAAAGCCACGTGAACAAACAGATCACCGACCATTTAGAATCCCACAGTAGCTTCTCCGCTATGCAATCTGGTTTTCGAGCTGGTTACGGGTGCACCTCAGCCACGCTCAAGGTACTAAACGATATCATAACCGCCATCGATAAAAGGCAGTACTGTGCAGCTGTCTTCATCGACCTGGCCAAGGCTTTCGACACTGTCAATGACCATATTCTTATCTGCAGACTCAACAGTAGTTTCTCTACTGACTGCCCCATGGTTCACAAACTACTTCTCAGACAGAGTTCAGTGTGTCAAATCGGAGGGCCTGTTGATCGGGGCCTCTGGCAATCTCTATGGGGGTACCACAGGGTTCAATTCTCGGGTCAACTCTTTTCTCTGTATACATCAATGATGTCGCTCTTATTGCGGGTGATTCTTTGATCCACCTCTACGCGGACGACACCATTCTGTATACATCTGGCCCTTATTTGGACACTGTGTTAATTAACAAACCTCCAGACGAGCTTCCACTCCATACAATACTCCTTCCGTGGCCTCCAACTGCTATTAAATGCAAGTAAAACTAAATACATGCTCTTCAAACGATCGCTGCCCGCACCTGCTCGCCTGACTAGCATCACCACTCTGGGCGGTTCTGACATAGAATATGTGGACAACTACAAATACCTAGGTGTCTGGCTAGACTGTAAACTCTCCTTAAAGACTCACATTAAACATCTCCAATCCAAAGTTAAATCTAGAATCGTCTTCCTATTTCGCAACAAAGCCTCCTTCACTCATGCTGCCAAACATACCCTCGTAAAACTGACTATCCTACCGATCCTTGACTTTGGCGATGACATTTACAAAATAGCCTCCAACACTCTACTCAGCAAATTGGATGCAGTCTATCACATTGCCATCCGTTTTGTCACCAAAGCCCCATATACTGCCCATGCGACCTGTATGCTCGTTGGCTGGTCCTCGCTACATATTCATCGCCAAACCCACTGGCTCCAAAGTCATCTATAAGTCTTTGCTAGGTAAACCCCTGCTCATCTCAGCTCACTGGTCACCACAGCAACACCCACCCATAGCACACGCTCCAGCAGGTATATCTCACTGGTCATCCCCAAATCCAACACCTACTTTGGCCACCTTTCCTTCCAGTTCTCTGCTGCCAATGACTGGAATGAATTACAAAAATCACTGAAGTTGGAGACTTAAATCTTCCTCATTAACTTTAAGCGTCAGCTATCTGAGCAGCTTACCGATCGCTGCAGCTGTACACAGTCCATCTGTAAATAGCCCATCCAACCAACTATCTACCTCATCCCCAGATTTGGTTTTGTTTTTCTGCTCTTTTGCACACCAGTATCACTACTTGCACATCCTCATCTGCACATATATCACTCCAGTGTAAATTGCTACATTTTAATTACTTCGTCGCTTTTGGTCTATTTATTGCCTTACCCCCTTTCTCCATTTGCACACACTGTATACAGATTTTTCTATTGTGTTGACTGTATGTTTGTTTATTTTTATTTACTCCATGTGTAACTCTGTGTTGTTGTTTGTGTCGCACTGCTTTGCTTTATCTTGGCCAGGTCGCAGGTGTAAATGAGAACTTGCTCTCAACTAGTCTGGTCTACCTGGTTAATTAAAGGTGATCTGGTCTACCTGGTTAATCTGGT
>NW_024607918.1:0-41963 GCF_018296145.1 Oncorhynchus tshawytscha
ACAGACCAGCTAGAGCTACTGTCTCTATTATATTATCACAAACCAGCTAGATCTACTGTCTCTTCTACATTATGACAGACCAGCTAGATCTACTGTCTCTATTATATTAGCACAGACCAGCTAGATCGACTGTATCTATTATATTATGACAGACCAGCTAGATCTACTGTCTCTTCTATATTATGACAGACCAGCTAGATCTACTGTCTCTATGTATCTATCTACTCCAGCCACTTTAATCATGGGAATTGATGGGAAATTATGTAAATATATCACTAGCCACTTTAAACAATGCTACCTTATATAATGTTACTTACCCTACATTGTTCATCTCATATGCATACGTTGATACTGTACTCTATATCATCGACTGCATCCTTATGTAATACATGTATCACTAGCCACTTTAACTATGCCACTTGGTTTACATACTTATCTCATATGTATATACTGTACTCGATATCATCTACTGTATCTTGCCTATGCTGCTCTGTACCATCACTCATTCATATATCCTTATGTACATATTCTTTATCCCCTTACACTGTGTATAAGACAGTAGTTTTTTTTTTGGAATTGTTAGTTAGATTACTTGCTCGTTATTACTGCATTGTCGGAACTAGAAGCACAAGCATTTCGCTACACTCGCATTAACATCTGCTAACCATGTGTATGTGACAAATAAAATTTGATTTGATTTGATTTATTAGATCTACTGTCTCTATTATATTATGACAGACCAGCTAGATCTACTGTCTCTATTATATTTTGACAGACCAGCTAGATCTACTGTCTCTATTATATTATGACAGACCAGCTAGATCTACTGTCTCTATTATATTATGACAGACCAGCTAGATCTACTGTCTCTATTATATTATGACAGACCAGCTAGATCTACTGTATCTATTATATTATGACAGACCAGCTAGATCTACTGTCTCTATTATATTATCACAGACCAGCTAGATCTACTGTCTCTATTATATTATGACAGACCCGCTAGATCTACTATCTCTACTATATTATGACAGACCAGGTAGATCTACTGTCTCTATTATATTATGACAGACCAGCTAGATCTACTGTCTCTACTATATTATGACAGACCAGCTAGACCTAATGTCCCTATTATATTATGACAGACCAGCTAGATCTACTGTATCTATTATATTATAACAGACCAGCTAGATCTACTGTCTCTATTATATTATGACAGACCAGCTAGATCTACTGTATCTACTATATTATGACAGACCAGCTAAATCTACTGTCTCTATTATATTATGACAGACCAGCTAGATCTACTGACTCTATTATATTATGACAGACCAGATAGATCTACTGTCTCTATTATATTATGACAGACCAGCTAGACCTACTGTATCTACTATATTATGACAGACCAGCTAAATCTACTGTCTCTATTATATTATGACAGACCAGCTAGATCTACTGACTCTATTATATTATGACAGACCAGCTAGATCTACTGTCTCTACTATATTATGACAGACCAGCTAGACCTAATGTCCCTATTATATTATGACAGACCAGATAGATCTACTGTATCTATTATATTATGACAGACCTACTAGATCTACTGTATCTACTATATTATGACAGACCAGCTAGATCTACTGACTCTATTATATTATGACAGACAGGGTAGATCTACTGTCTCTACTATATTATGACAGACCAGCTAGATCTACTGTATCTATTATATTATGACAGACCAGATAGATCTACTGTATCTATTATATTATGACAGACCAGATAGATCTACTGTCTCTACTATATTATGACAGACCAGCTAGATCTACTCTTTCTAATACATTATGACAGACCAGCTAGATCTACTGTCTCTACTATATTATGACAGATCAGCTAGATCTACTTTCTCTATTATATTATCACAGACCAGCTAGATCTGCTGTCTCTATTATATTATGACAGACCAGATAAATCTACTGTCCCTATTATATTATGACACACAAGCTAGATCTACTGTATCTATTATATTATGACAGACCAGCTAGATCTACTGTGTCTAATACATTATGACAGACCAGCTAGATCTACTGTCTCTACTATATTATGACAAACCTGCAAGATCTACTGCCTCTATTATATTATGACAGACCAGCTAGATCTACTGTATCTATTATATTATGACAGACCAGCTAGATCTACTGTCTCTACTTTATTATGACAGACCAGCAAGACCTAATGTCCCTATTATATTATGACAGACCAGCTAAATCTACTGTCTCTTCTACATAATGACAGACCAGCTAGATCTACTGTCTCTATTATATGAACACAGACCAGCTAGATCTACTGTATCTATTATATTATGACAGACCAGATAGATCTACTGTCCCTATTATATTATGACAGACCAGCTAGATCTACTGTATCTACTATATTATGACAGACCAGCTAAATCTACTGTCTCTATTATATTATGACAGACCAGCTAGATCTACTGACTCTGTTATATTTTGACAGACCAGATAGATCTACTGTATCTACTATATTATGACAGGCCAGCTAAATCTACTGTCTCTATTATATTATGACAGACCAGCTAGATCTACTGACTCTATTATATTATGACAGACCAGCTAGATCTACTGTCTCTACTATATTATGACAGACCAGCGAGATCTACTGTACCTGTTACATTATGACAGACCAGCAAGATCTACTGTCTCTACTATATTATGACAGACCAGCTAGATCTACTGTTTCTAATACATTATGACAGATCAGCTAGATCTACTGTCTCTACTATATTATGACAGACCAGCAAGACCTAATGTCCCTATTATATTATGACAGACCTACTAGATCTACTGTATCTACTATATTATGACAGACCAGCTAAATCTACTGTCTCTATTATATTATGACAGACCAGCTAGATCTACTGACTCTATTATATTATGACAGACAGGCTAGATCTACTGTCTCTATTATAATATGACAGACCAGCTAGATCTACTGTCTTTATTATATTATGACAGACCAGCAAGATCTACTGTATCTATTATTTTATGACAGACCAGCTAGATCTACTGACTCTACTACATTATGACAGACCAGCTAGATCTACTGTCTCTATTATATTATCACAGACCAGCTAAATCTACTGTCTCTATTATATTATGACAGACCAGCTAGATCTACTGACTTTATTATATTATGACAGACCATCTAGATCTACTGTCTCTACTATATTATGACAGACCAGCTAGACCTAATGTCCCTATTATATTATGACAGACCAGCTAGATCTACTGTATCTATTATATTATGACAGACCAGCTAGATCTACTGTATCTATTATATTATGACAGACCAGCTAGATCTACTATCTCTATTATATTTTGACAGACCAGCTAGATCTACTGTCTCTATTATATTATGACAGACCAGCAAGATCGACTGTCTCTACTATATTATGACAGACCAGCTAGATCTACTGTTTCTAATACATTATGACAGACCAGCTAGATCTACTGACTCTATTATATTATGACAGACAGGGTAGATCTACTGTCTCTACTATATTATGACAGACCAGCTAGATCTACTGTATCTATTATATTATGACAGACCAGCTAGATCTACTGACTCTATTATATTATGACAGACCAGATAGATCTACTGTATCTATTATATTATGACAGACCAGATAGATCTACTGTCTCTACTATATTATGACAGACCAGCTAGATCTACTCTTTCTAATACATTATGACAGACCAGCTAGATCTACTGTCTCTACTATATTATGATAGACCAGCTAGATCTACTTTCTCTATTATATTATCACAGACAAGCTAGATCTACTGTCTCTATTATATCATGACAGACCATATAGATCTACTGTCCCTATTATATTATGACACACCAGCTAGATCTACTGTATCTATTATATTATGACAGACCAGCTAGATCTACTGTTTCTAATACATTATGACAGACCAGCTAGATCTACTGTCTCAACTATATTATGACAGACCAGCAAGATCTACTGTCCCTATTATATTATGACAGACCAGCTAGATCTACTGTATCTATTATATTATGACAGACCAGCTAGATCTACTGTTTCTAATACATTATGACAGACCAGCTAGATCTACTGTCTCTACTATATTATGACAAACCAGCTAGATCTACTGTCTCTATTATATTATCACAGACCAGCTAGATCTACTGTCTCTACTTTATTATGACAGACCAGCAAGACCTAATTTCCCTATTATATTATGACAGACCAGCTAAATCTACTGTCTCTTCCACATAATGACAGACCAGCTAGACCTAATGTCTCTACTATATTATGACAGACCAGCTAGATCTATTGTCTCTACTATATTATGACAGACCAGCTAGATTTACTGTCTCTATTATATTATGACAGACCAGCTAGATCTACTGACCCTATTATATTATGACAGACCAGCTAGATCTACTGACTCTATTATATTATGACAGACCAGCTAGATCTACTGTCTCTATTATATTATGACAGACCAGCAAGACCTAATGTCCCTATTATATTATGACAGACCAGCTAAATCTACTGTCTCTTCTATATTAATGACAGACCAGCTAGATCTAATGTCCCTATTATATTATGACAGACCAGCTAGATCTACTGTATCTACTATATTAGGTCAGACCAGCTAAATCTACTGTCTCTATTATATTATGACAGACCAGCTAGATCTACTGTCTCTACTATATTATGACAGACCAGCAAGACCTAATGTCCCTATTATATTATGACAGACCTACTAGATCTACTGTATCTACTATATTATGACAGACCAGCTAGATCTACTGACTCTATTATATTATGACAGACCAGCTAGTTCTACTGTCCCTATTATATTATGACAGACCAGCTAGAGCTACTGTATCTATTATCTTATGACAGACCAGCTAGATCTACTGTTTCTATTATATTATGACAGACCACATAGATCTACTGTATCTATTATATTATGACAGATCAGCTAGATCTACTGTATCTACTATATTATGACAGACCAGCTAGATCTACTGTTTCTAATACATTATGACAGACCAGCTAGATCTACTGTATCTATTATATTTTGACAGACCAGCTAGATCTACTGTCTCTACTATATTATGACAGACCAGCTAGATCTAATGCCTCTATTATATTATGACAGACCAGCTAGATCTACTGTATCTATTATATTATGACAGACCAGCTAGATCTACTGTCTCTACTATATTATGACAGACCAGGCTAGATCTACTGTATCTATTATATTATGACAGACCAGCTAGATCTACTGTCTTTATTATATTATGACAGACCAGCAAGATCTACTGTATCTATTATTTTATGACAGACCAGCTAGATCTACTGACTCTACTACATTATGACAGACCAGCTAGATCTACTGTATCTACTATATTATGACAGACAAGCTAAATCTACTGTCTCTATTATATTATGACAGACCAGCTAGATCTACTGACTTTATTATATTATGACAGACCAGCTAGATCTACTGTCTCTCTACTATATTATGACAGACCAGCTAGACCTAATGTCCCTATTATATTATTACAGACCAGGTAGATCTACTGTCTCTATTATATTATGACAGACCAGCTAGATCTACTGTCTCTACTATATTATGACAGACCAGCTAGATCTACTGTCTCTATTATATTATGACAGACCAGCTAGATCTACTGTCTCTATTATATTATGACAGACCAGCAAGATCTACTGTCTCTACTATATTATGACAGACCAGCTAGATCTACTGTTTCTAATACATTATGACAGACCAGCTAGATCTATTGTCTCTACTATATTATGACAGACCAGCAAGACCTAATGTCCCTATTATATTATGACAGACCTAGCTAGATCTACTGTATCTACTATATTATGACAGACCAGCTAGATCTACTGACTCTATTATATTATGACAGACCAGGTAGATCTACTGTCTCTACTATATTATGACAGACCAGCTAGATCTACTGTATCTATTATATTATGACAGACCAGCTAGATCTACTGACTCTATTATATTATGACAGACCAGCTAGATCTACTGTATCTATTATATTATGACAGACCAGCTAGATCTACTCTCTACTATATTATGACAGACCAGCTAGATCTACTGTTTCTAATACATTATGACAGACCAGCTAGATCTACTGTCTCTACTATATTATGACAGACCAGCTAGATCTACTGTCTCTATTATATTATCACAGACAAGCTAGATCTACTGTCTCTATTATATTATGACAGACCAGATAGATCTACTGTCCCTATTATATTATGACACACCAGCTAGATCTACTGTATCTATTATATTATGACAGACCAGCTAGATCTACTGTTTCTAATACATTATGACAGACCAGCTAGATCTACTGTCTCTACTATATTATGACAGACCAGCTAGATCTACTGCCTCTATTATATTATGACAGACCAGCTAGATCTACTGTATCTATTATATTATGACAGACCAGCTAGATCTACTGTTTCTAATACATTATGACAGACCAGCTAGATCTACTGTCTCTACTATATTATGACAAACCAGCTAGATCTACTGCCTCTATTATATTATGACAGACCAGCTAGATCTACTGTCTCTACTTTATTATGACAGACCAGCAAGATCTAATGTCCCTATTATATTATGACAGACCAGCTAAATCTACTGTCGCTTCTACATTATGACAGACCAGCTAGATCTACTGTCTCTATTATATTATGACAGACCAGCTAGATCTACTGTCTCTATTATATTATGACAGACCAGCTAGATCTACTGTCTCTATTATATTATGACAGACCAGCTAGATCTACTGTATCTACTATATTATGACAGACCAGCTAAATCTACTGTCTCTATTATATTATGACAGACCAGCTAGATCTACTGGCTCTATTATATTATGACAGACCAGCTAGATCTACTGTCTCTACTATATTATGACAGACCAGCTAGACCTAATGTCCCTATTATATTATGACAGACCAGCTAGATCTACTGTATCTACTATATTATGACAGACCAGCTAGATCTACTGTCTCTATTATATTATGACAGACCAGCTAGATCTACTGTCTCTACTATATTATGACAGACCAGCAAGACCTAATGTCCCTATTATATTATGACAGATCAGCTAGGTTTACTGTTTCTATTATATTATGACAGACCAGCTCGATCTACTGTATCTATTATATTATGACAGACCAGCTAGATCTACTGTCTCTACTATATTATGACAGACCAGCTAGATCTACTGTATCTATTATATTATGACAGACCAGATAGATCTACTGTCTTTATTTTATTTTGACAGACCTGCTAGATCTACTGTATCTATTATATTATGACAGACCAGATAGATCTACTGTCTCTACTATATTATGACAGACCAGCTAGATCTACTGTTTCTATTATACATTATGACAGACCAGCTAGATCTACTGTCTACTATATTATGACAGACCAGCTAGATCTACTGTCTCTATTATATTATCACAGACCAGCTAGATCTACTGTCTCTATTATATTATGACAGACCAGATAGATCTACTGTCCTCTATTATATTATGACAGACCAGCTAGATCTACTGTATCTATTATATTATGACAGACCAGCTAGATCTACTGTTTCTAATACATTATGACAGACCAGCTAGATCTACTGTCTCTACTATATTATGACAGACCAGCTAGATCTACTGCCTCTATTATATTATGACAGACCAGCTAGATCTACTGTATCTATTATATTATGACAGACCAGCTAGATCTACTGTCTCTACTATATTATGACAGACCAGCTAGATCTACTGTCTCTATTATATTATGACAGACCAGCTAGATCTACTGTCTCTACTATATTATGACAGACCAGCTAGATCTACTGTCTCTATTATATTATGACAGACCAGCTAGATCTACTGTCTCTATTATATTATGACAGACCAGCTAGATCTACTGTCCCTATTATATTATGACAGACCAGCTAGATCTACTGTATCTATTATATTATGACAGACCAGCTAGATCTACTGTTTCTAATACATTATGACAGACCAGCTAGATCTACTGTCTCTACTATATTATGACAGACCAGCTAGATCTACTGTCTCTATTATATTATGACAGACCAGCTAGATCTACTGTATCTATTATATTATGACAGACCAGCTAGATCTACTGTATCTATTATATTATGACAGACCAGCTAGATCTACTGTCTCTACTATATTATGACAGACCAGCTAGATCTACTGTTTCCATTATATTATGACAGACCAGCTAGATCTACTGTCTCTTTATATTATGACAGACCAGCTAGATCTACTGTCTCTATTATATTATGACAGACCAGCTAGATCTACTGTATCTATTATATTATGACAGACCAGCTAGATCTACTGTCTCTATTATATTATGACAGACCAGCTAGATCTACTGACTCTATTATATTATGACAGACCAGCTAGATCTACTGTCTGTATTATATTATGACAGACCAGCTAGATCTACTGACTTTATTATATTATGACAGACCAGATAGATCTACTGTCTCTATTATATTATGACAGACCAGCTAGATCTACTGTCTGTATTATATTATGACAGACCAGCTAGATCTACTGTCTCTATTATATTATGACAGACCAGCTAGATCTACTGTCTCTATTATATTATGACAGACCAGCTAGATCTACTGTATCTATTATATTATGACAGACCAGCTAGATCTACTGTTTCTAATATATTATGACAGACCAGCTAGATCTACTGTCTCTACTATATTATGACATACCAGCAAGATCTACTGCCTCTATTATATTATGACAGACCAGCTAGATCTACTGTCTCTATTATATTATGACAGACCAACTATATCTACTGTTTCTAATACGTTATGACAGACCAGCTAGATCTACTGTCTCTACTTTATTATGACAGACCAGCAAGACCTAATGTCCCTATTATATTATGACAGACCAGCTAAATCTACTGTCTCTTCTACATCATGACAGACCAGCTAGATCTACTGTCTCTATTATATTATCACAGACCAGCTAGATCTACTGTATCTATTATATTATGACAGACCATCTAGATCTACTGTATCTATTATATTATGACAGACCAGCTAGATCTACTGTCTCTACTATATTATGACAGACCAGCTAGATCTACTGTCTCTACTATATTATGACAGACCAGCTAGACCTAATGTCCCTATTATATTATGACAGACCAGGTAGATCTACTGTCTCTATTATATTATGACAGACCAGCTAGATCTAGAGTCTCTATTATATCATGACAGACCAGCGAGATGTACTGTACCGATTACATTATGACAGACCAGCAAGATCGACTGTCTCTACTATATTATGACTGACCAGCTAGATCTACTGTCTATTATATTATCACAGACAAGCTAGATCTACTGTCTCTATTATATTATGACAGACCAGATAGATCTACTGTACCTATTATATTATGACACACCAGCTAGATCTACTGTCTCTATTATATTATGACAGACCAGCTAGATCTACTGTATCTATTATATTATGACAGACCAGCTAGATCTACTGTCTCTATTATATTATGACAGACCAGCTAGATCTACTGTCTCTATTATATTATGACAGACCAGCTAGATCTACTGTCTCTATTATATTATGACAGACCAGCTAGATCTACTGTCTCTATTATATTATGACAGACCAGCTAGATCTACTGTCTCTATTATATTATGACAGACCAGCTAGATCTACTGTCTCTATTATATTATGACAGACCAGCTAGATCTACTGTCTCTATTATATTATGACAGACCAGCTAGATCTACTGTATCTATTATATTATGACAGACCAGCTAGATCTACTGTATCTATTATATTATGACAGACCAGCTAGATCTACTGTCTCTATTATATTATGACAGACCAGCTAGATCTACTGTCTCTATTATATTATGACAGACCAGCTAGATCTACTGTCTCTACTATATTATGACAGACCAGCTAGATCTACTGTTTCTAATACATTATGACAGACCAGCTAGATCTACTGTCTCTACTATATTATGACAGACCAGCTAGATCTAATGTCTCTATTATATTATGACAGACCAGCTAGATCTACTGTCTCTATTATATCATGACAGACCATGACAGACCAGCTAGATCTACTGTCTCTATTATATTATGACAGACCAGCTAGATCTACTGTATCTATTATATTATGACAGACCAGCTAGATCTACTGTTTCTATTGTATTATGACAGACCAGCTAGATCTACTGTCCCTACTATATTATGACAGACCAGCTAGATCTACTGTCTCTATTATATTATGACAGACCAGCTAGATCTACTGTATCTATTATATTATGACAGACCAGCTAGATCTACTGTTTCTATTATATTATGACAGACCAGCTAGATCTACTGTCTCTACTATATTATGACAGACCAGCTAGATCTACTGCCTCTATTATATTATGATAGACCAGCTAGATCTACTGTCTCTACTATATTATGACAGACCAGCAAGATCTACTGTCCCTATTATATTATGACAGACCAGCTAGATCTACTGTCTCTACTATATTATGACAGACCAGCTAGATCTACTGTCTCTATTATATTATGACACACCAGCTAGATCTACTGTATCTATTATATTATGACAGACCAGCTAGATCTACTGTATCTATTATATTATGACAGACCAGCTAGATCTACTGTATCTATTATATTATGACAGACCAGCTAGATCTACTGTATCTATTATATTATGACAGACCAGCTAGATCTACTGTCTCTATTATATTATGACAGACCAGCTACATCTACTGTCTCTACTATATTATGACAGACCAGCTAGATCTACTGTCCCTATTATATTATGACAGACCAGCTAGATCTACTGTATCTACTATATTATGACAGACCAGCTAGATCTACTGTCTCTATTATATTATGACAGACCAGCTAGATCTACTGTCTCTATTATATTATGACAGACCAGCAAGATCTACTGTCTCTATTATATTATGACAGACCAGCTAGATCTACTGTATCTACTATATTATGACAGACCAGCTAGATCTACTGTCTCTATTATATTATGACAGACCAGCTAGATCTACTGTCTCTACTATATTATGACAGACCAGCTAGATCTACTGTATCTATTATATTATGACAGACCAGCTAGATCTACTGTCTCTATTATATTATGACAGACCAGCTAGATCTACTGTATCTATTATATTATGACAGACCAGCTAGATCTACTGTCTCTACTATATTATGACAGACCAGCTAGATCTACTGTTTCTAATACATTATGACAGACCAGCTAGATCTACTGTCTCTACTATATTATGACAGACCAGCTAGATCTACTGTCTCTATTATATTATGACAGACCAGCTAGATCTACTGTCTCTATTATATTATGACAGACCAGCTAGATCTACTGTCCCTATTATATTATGACAGACCAGCTAGATCTACTGTATCTATTATATTATGACAGACCAGCTAGATCTACTGTTTCTAATATATTATGACAGACCAGCTAGATCTACAGTCTCTACTATATTATGATCGACCAGCTAGATCTAATTTATCTATTATATTATGACAGACCAGCTAGATCTACTGTCTCTATCATATTATGACAGACCAGCTAGATCTACTGTTTCTATTATTTTATGTCAGACCAGCTAGATCTACTGTCTCTACTATATTATGACAGACCAGCTAGATCTACTGTTTCTAATACATTATGACAGACCAGCTAGATCTACTGTCTCTTCTATATTATGACAGACCAGCTAGATCTACTGTCTCTATTATATTATGACAGACCAGCTAGATCTACTGTATCTATTATATTATGACAGATCTATTATATTATGACAGACCAGCTAGATCTACTGTCTCTATTATATTATGACAGACCAGCTAGATCTACTGTATCTATTATATTATGACAGACCAGCTAGATCTACTGTCTCTATTATATTATGACAGACCAGCTAGATCTACTGTCTCTATTATATTATGACAGACCAGCTAGATCTACTGTCTCTATTATATTATGACAGACCAGCTAGATCTACTGTCTCTATTATATTATGACAGACCAGCTAGATCTACTGTCCTCTATTATATTATGACAGACCAGCTAGATCTACTGTATCTATTATATTATGACAGACCAGCTAGATCTACTGTCTCTATTATATTATGACAGACCAGCTAGATCTACTGTCTCTATTATATTTTGACAGACCAGCTAGATCTACTGTCTCTATTATATTATGACAGACCAGCTAGATCTACTGCCTCTATTATATTTTGACAGACAGGCTAGATCTACTGTCTCTACTATATTATGACAGACCAGCTAGATCTACTGTCTCTACTATATTATGACAGACCAGCAAGACCTAATGTCCCTATTATATTATGACAGACCAGCTAGATCTACTGTCTCTTCTACATTATGACAGACCAGCTAGATCTAGAGTCTCTATTATATTATGACAGACCAGGTAGATCTACTGTCTCTATTATATTATGACAGACAAGCTAGATCTAGAGTCTCTATTATATCATGACAGACCAGCTAGATCTACTGTATCTACTATATTATGACAGACCAGCTAGATCTACTGTCTCTATATATTATGACAGACCAGCTAGATCTAATGTCCTCTATTATATTATGACAGACCAGCTAGATCTACTGTCTCTATTATATTATGACAGACCAGCTAGATCTACTGTCTCTATTATATTATGACAGACCAGCTAGATCTACTGTCTCTATTATATCATGACAGACCAGCGAGATCTACTGACTCTATTATATTATGACAGACCAGATAGATCTACTGTATCTATTATATTATGACAGACCAGATAGATCTACTGTCCCTATTATATTATGACAGACCAGCTAGATCTACTGTCTCTACTATATTATGACAGACCAGCTAGATCTACTGTCTTTATTATATTATGACAGACCAGCTAGATCTACTGTATCTATTATATTATGACAGACCAGCTAGATCTACTGTCTCTATTATATTATGACAGACCAGCTAGATCTACTGTCTCTACTATATTATGACAGACCAGCTAGATCTACTGTCTCCATTATATTATGACAGACCAGCTAAATCTACTGTCTCTTCTACATTATGACAGACCAGCTAGATCTACTGTCTCTATTATATTATCACAGACCAGCTAGATCTACTGTATCTATTATATTATGACAGACCAGCTAGATCTACTGTCTCTATTATATTATGACAGACCAGCTAGATCTACTGTATCTATTATATTATGACAGACCAGCTAGATCTACTGTCTCTACTATATTATGACAGACCAGCTAGATCTACTGTCTCTATTATATTATGACAGACCAGCTAGATCTACTGTCTCTACTATATTATGACAGACCAGCTAGATCTACTGTCTCTATTATATTATGACAGACCAGCTAGATCTACTGTCTCTATTATATTATGACAGACCAGCTAGATCTACTGTCTCTATTATATTATGACAGACCAGCTAGATCTACTGTATCTATTATATTATGACAGACCAGCTAGATCTACTGTCTCTATTATATTATGACAGACCAGCTAGATCTACTGTCTCTACTATATTATGACAGACCAGCTAGATCTACTGTCTCTATTATATTATGACAGACCAGCTAGATCTACTGTCTCTATTATATTATGACAGACCAGCTAGATCTACTGTCTCTACTATATTATGACAGACCAGCTAGATCTACTGTCTCTATTATATTATGACAGACCAGCTAGATCTACTGTTTCTATTATATTATGACAGACCAGCTAGATCTACTGTCTCTTCTATATTATGACAGACCAGCTAGATCTACTGTCTCTATTATATTATGACAGACCAGCTAGATCTACTGTATCTATTATATTATGACAGACCAGCTAGATCTACTGTCTCTATTATATTATGACAGACCAGCTAGATCTACTGTCTCTATTATATTATGACAGACCAGCTAGATCTACTGTCTCTATTATATTATGACAGACCAGCTAGATCTACTGTCTCTATTATATTATGACAGACCAGCTAGATCTACTGTCTCTATTATATTATGACAGACCAGCTAGATCTACTGACTTCTATTATATTATGACAGACCAGCTAGATCTACTGTATCTATTATATTATGACAGACCAGCTAGATCTACTGTCTCTATTATATTATGACAGACCAGCTAGATCTACTGTCTCTATTATATTATGACAGACCAGCTAGATCTACTGTCTCTATTATATTATGACAGACCAGCTAGATCTACTGTATCTATTATATTATGACAGACCAGCTAGATCTACTGTTTCTAATACATTATGACAGACCAGCTAGATCTACTGTCTCTACTATATTATGACAAACCTGCTAGATCTACTGCCTCTATTATATTATGACAGACCAGCTAGATCTACTGTATCTATTATATTGTGACAGACCAGCTAGATCTACTGTCTCTACTACATTATGACAGACCAGCTAGATCTACTGTCTCTACTATATTATGACAGACCAGCTAGATCTACTGTCTCTATTATATTATGACAGACCAGCTATATCTACTGTTTCTAATACATTATGACAGACCAGCTAGATCTACTGTCTCTATTATATTATCACAGACCAGCTAGATCTACTGTATCTATTATATTATGACAGACCAGCTAGATCTACTGTCTCTATTATATTATGACAGACCAGCTAGATCTACTGTATCTACTATATTATGACAGACCAGCTAAATCTACTGTCTCTACTATATTATGACAGACCAGCTAGATCTATTGTCTCTACTATATTATGACAGACCAGCTAGATCTACTGTCTCTACTATATTATGACAAACCTGCTAGATCTACTGCCTCTATTATATTATGACAGACCAGCTAGATCTACTGTATCTATTATTTTATGACAGACCAGCTAGATCTGCTGTCTCTATTATATTATCACAGACAAGCTAGATCTACTGTCTCTATTATATTATGACAGACCAGATAGATCTACTGTCCCTATTATATTATGACACACCAGCTAGATCTACTGTATCTATTATATTATGACAGACCAGCTAGATCTACTGTTTCTAATACATTATGACAGACCAGCTAGATCTACTGTCTCTACTATATTATGACAAACCTGCAAGATCTACTGCCTCTATTATATTATGACAGACCAGCTAGATCTACTGTCTCTACTTTATTATGACAGACCAACTATATCTACTGTTTCTAATACGTTATGACAGACCAGCTAGATCTACTGTCTCTACTTTATTATGACAGACCAGCAAGACCTAATGTCCCTATTATATTATGACAGATCAGCTAAATCTACTGTCTCTTCTACATCATGACAGACCAGCTAGATCTACTGTCTCTATTATATTATCACAGACCAGCTAGATCTACTGTATCTATTGTATTATGACAGACCATCTAGATCTACTGTCTCTATTATATTATGACAGACCAGCTAGATCCACTGTATCTACTATATTATGACAGACCAGCTAAATCTACTGTCTCTATTTAATTATTACAGACCAGCTAGACCTAATGTCCCTATTATATTATTACAGACCAGGTAGATCTACTGTCTCTATTATATTATGACAGACCAGCTAGATCTAGAGTCTCTATTATATCATGACAGACCAGCGAGATCTACTGTACCTATTACATTATGACAGACCAGCAAGATCTACTGACTCTATTGTATTATGACAGACCAGATAGATCTACTGTATCTATTATATTATGACAGACCAGATAGATCTACTGTCCCTATTATATTATGACAGACCAGCTAGATCTACTGTCTCTACTATATTATGACAGACCAGCTAGATCTACTGTCTTTATTATATTATGACAGACCAGCTAGATCTACTGTATCTATTATATTATGACAGACCAGCTGGATCTACTGACTCTATTATATTATGACAGACCAGCTAGATCTACTGTCTCTACTATATTATGACAGACCAGCTAGATCTACTGTCTCCATTATATTATGACAGACCAGCTAAATCTACTGTCTCTTCTACATTATGAAAGACCAGCTAGATCTACTGTCTCTATTCTATTATTACAGACCAGCTAGATCTACTGTATCTATTATATTATGACAGACCAGCTAGATCTACTGTCTCTATTATATTATCACAGACCTGCTAGATATACTGTATCTATTATATTATGACAGACCAGCTAGATCTACTGTCTCTACTATATTATGACAGACCAGCTAAATCTACTGCCTCTATTATATTATGACAGACCAGCTAGATCTACTGTCTCTTCTACATTATGACAGACCAGCTAGATCTACTCTCTCTATTATATTATCACAGACAAGCTAGATCTACTGTCTCTACTATATTATGACAGACCAGCTAGATCTACCGTCTTTATTATATTATGACAGACCAGCTAGATCTACTGTATCTATTATATTATGACAGACCAGCTAGATCTACTGACTCTATTATATTATGACAGACCAGCTAGATCTACTGTCTCTAATATATTATGACAGACCAGCTAGATCTACTGTTTCCATTATATTATGACAGACCAGCTAAATCTACTGTCTCTTCTACATTATGACAGACCAGCTAGATCTACTGTCTCTATTATATTATCACAGACCAGCTAGATCTACTGTATCTATTATATTATGACAGACCAGCTAGATCTACTGACTCTATTATATTATGACAGACCAGCTAGATCTACTGTCTGTACTATATTATGACAGACCAGCTAGATCTACTGTTTCTAATACATTATGATAGACCAGCTAGATCTAAGGTCTCTACTATATAATGACAGACCAGCTAGATCTACTGTCTCTACTATATTATGACAGACCAGCTAGATCTACTGTATCTATTATATTATGACAGACCAGCTAGATCTACTGTCCCTATTATATTATGACAGACCAGCAAGACCTAATGTCCCTATTATATTATGACAGACCAGCTAGATCTACTGTCTCTATTATATTATGACAGACCAGCTAGATCTACTGTTTCTAATACATTATGACAGACCAGCTAGATCTACTGTCTCTACTATATTATGACAAACCTGCAAGATCTACTGCCTCTATTATATTATGACAGACCAGCTAGATCTACTGTATCTATTATATTATGACAGACCAGCTAGATCTACTGTCTCTACTATATTATGACAGACCAACTATATCTACTGTTTCTAATACATTATGACAGACCAGCTAGATCTACTGTCTCTACTTTATTATGACAGACCAGCAAGACCTAATGTCCCTATTATATTATGACAGACCAGCTAAATCTACTGTCTCTTCTACATAATGACAGACCAGCTAGATCTACTGTCTCTATTATATTATCACAGACCAGCTAGATCTACTGTATCTATTATATTATGACAGACCATCTAGATCTACTGTCTCTATTTAATTATTACAGACCAGCTAGATCTAATGTCCCTATTATATTATTACAGACCAGGTAGATCTACTGTCTCTATTATATTATGACAGACCAGCTAGATCTAGAGTCTCTATTATATCATGACAGACCAGCGAGATCTACTGTACCTATTACATTATGACAGACCAGCAAGATCTACTGACTCTATTGTATTATGACAGACCAGATAGATCTACTGTATCTATTATATTATGACAGACCAGATAGATCTACTGTCCCTATTATATTATGACAGACCTGCTAGATCTACTGTATCTATTATATTATGACAGACCAGCTAGATCTACTGTATTTATTAAATTATGATAGACCAGCTAGATCTACTGTATCTATTATATAATGACAGACCAGCTAGATCTACTGTTTCTATTATATTATGACAGACCAGCTAGATCTACTGTCTCTACTATATTATGACAGACCAGCTAGATCTACTGTCTCTATTATATTATGACAGACCAGCTAAATCTACTGTCTCTTCAACATTATGACAGACCAGCTAGATCTACTGTCTCTATTCTATTATCACAGACCAGCTAGATCTACTGTATCTATTATATTATGACAGACCAGATAGATCTACTGTATCTATTATATTATGACAGACCAGCTAGATCTACTGTATCTATTATATTATGACAGACCAGCTAGATCTACTGTCTCTACTATATTATGACAGACCAGCTAGATCTACTGCCTCTATTATATTATGACAGACCAGCTAGATCTACTGTCTCTTCTACATTATGACAGACCAGCTAGATCTACTGTCTCTATTATATTATGACAGACCAGCTAGATCTACTGTATCTATTATATTATGACAGACCAGCTAGATCTACTGTCTCTATTATATTATGACAGACCAGCTAGATCTACTGTCTCTATTATATTATGACAGACCAGCTAGATCTACTGTCTCTCTTCTATATTATGACAGACCAGCTAGATCTACTGTCTCTATTATATTATGACAGACCAGCTAGATCTACTGTCTCTATTATATTATGACAGACCAGCTAGATCTACTGTCTCTATTATATTATGACAGACCAGCTAGATCTACTGTCTCTACTATATTATGACAGACCAGCTAGATCTACTGTCTCTATTATATTATGACAGACCAGCTAGATCTACTGTCTCTATTATATTATTACAGACCAGCTAGATCTACTGTCTCTATTATATTATGACAGACCAGCTAGATCTACTGTCTCTATTATATTATGACAGACCAGCTAGATCTACTGTATCTATTATATATTATGACAGACCAGCTAGATCTACTGTCTACTATATTATGACAGACCAGCTAGATCTACTGTCTCTATTATATTATGACAGACCAGCTAGATCTACTGTCCCTATTATATTATGACAGACCAGCAAGACCTAATGTCCCTACTATATTATGACAGACCAGCTAGATCTACTGTCTCTACTATATTATGACAGACCAGCTAGATCTACTGTCTCTATTATATTATGACAGACCAGCTAGATCTACTGTCTCTATTATATTATGACAGACCAGCTAGATCTACTGTCTCTATTATATTATGACAGACCAGCTAGATCTACTGTCTCTATTATATTATGACAGACCAGCTAGATCTACTGTCTCTATTATATTATGACAGACCAGCTAGATCTACTGTCCCTATTATATTATGACAGACCAGCTAGATCTACTGTCTCTATTATATTATGACAGACCAGCTAGATCTACTGTCTCTATTATATTATGACAGACCAGCTAGATCTACTGTCTAGATCTATTATATTATGACAGACCAGCTAGATCTACTGTCTCTATTATATTATGACAGACCAGCTAGATCTACTGTATCTATTATATTATGACAGACCAGCTAGATCTACTGTCTCTATTATATTATGACAGACCAGCTAGATCTACTGTCTCTATTATATTATGACAGACCAGCTAGATCTACTGTCTCCATTATATTATGACAGACCAGCTAAATCTACTGTCTCTTCTACATTATGACAGACCAAAGACCAGCTAGATCTACTGTCTCTATTCTATTATGACAGACCAGCTAGATCTACTGTATCTATTATATTATGACAGACCAGCTAGATCTACTGTCTCTATTATATTATGACAGACCAGCTAGATCTACTGTATCTATTATATTATGACAGACCAGCTAGATCTACTGTCTCTATTATATTATGACAGACCAGCTAGATCTACTGCCTCTATTATATTATGACAGACCAGCTAGATCTACTGTCTCTTCTACATTATGACAGACCAGCTAGATCTACTGTCTCTATATTATATTATCACAGACAGCTAGATCTACTGTCTCTACTATATTATGACAGACCAGCTAGATCTACTGTCTCTATTATATTATGACAGACCAGCTAGATCTACTGTATCTACTATATTATGACAGACCAGCTAGATCTACTGACTCTATTATATTATGACAGACCAGCTAGATCTACTGTCTCTATTATATTATGACAGACCAGCTAGATCTACTGTTTCCATTATATTATGACAGACCAGGTAAATCTACTGTCTCTTCTACATTATGACAGACCAGCTAGATCTACTGTCTCTATTATATTATGACAGACCAGCTAGATCTACTGTCTCTATTATATTATGACAGACCAGCTAGATCTACTGACTCTATTATATTATGACAGACCAGCTAGATCTACTGTCTCTACTATATTATGACAGACCAGCTAGATCTACTGTTTCTAATACATTATGACAGACCAGCTAGATCTAAGGTCTCTACTATATTATGACAGACCAGCTAGATCTACTGTCTCTACTATATTATGACAGACCAGCTAGATCTACTGTCTCTATTATATTATGACAGACCAGCTAGATCTACTGTCCCTATTATATTATGACAGACCAGCAAGACCTAATGTCCCTATTATATTAAGACAGACCAGCTAGATCTACTGTCTCTACTATATTATGACAGACCAGCTAGATCTACTGTTTCTAATACATTATGACAGACCAGCTAGATCTACTGTCTCTACTATATTATGACAGACCAGCTAGATCTACTGTCTCTATTATATTATGACAGACCAGCTAGATCTACTGTCTCTATTATATTATGACAGACCAGCTAGATCTACTGTCTCTACAATATTATGACAGACCAACTATATCTACTGTTTCTAATATTATGACAGACCAGCTAGATCTACTGTCTCTACTTTATTATGACAGACCAGCAAGACCTAATGTCCCTATTATATTATGACAGATCAGCTAAATCTACTGTCTCTTCTACATCATGACAGACCAGCTAGATCTACTGTCTCTATTATATTATCACAGACCAGCTAGATCTACTGTATCTATTATATTATGACAGACCATCTAGATCTACTGTCTCTATTTAATTATTACAGACCAGCTAGACCTAATGTCCCTATTATATTATGACAGACCAGGTAGATCTACTGTCTCTATTATATTATGACAGACCAGCTAGATCTAGAGTCTCTATTATATCATGACAGACCAGCGAGATCTACTGTACCTATTACATTATGACAGACCAGCAAGATCTACTGACTCTATTGTATTATGACAGACCAGATAGATCTACTGTATCTATTATATTATGACAGACCAGATAGATCTACTGTCCCTATTATATTATGACAGACCAGCTAGATCTACTGTCTCTACTATATTATGACAGACCAGCTAGATCTACTGTCTTTATTATATTATGACAGACCAGCTAGATCTACTGTATCTATTATATTATGACAGACCAGCTGGATCTACTGACTCTATTATATTATGACAGACCAGCTAGATCTACTGTCTCTACTATATTATGACAGACCAGCTAGATCTACTGTCTCCATTATATTATGACAGACCAGCTAAATCTACTGTCTCTTCTACATTATGAAAGACCAGCTAGATCTACTGTCTCTATTCTATTATCACAGACCAGCTAGATCTACTGTATCTATTATATTATGACAGACCAGCTAGATCTACTGTCTCTATTATATTACCACAGACCTGCTAGATATACTGTATCTATTATATTATGACAGACCAGCTAGATCTACTGTCTCTACTTTATTATGACAGACCAGCAAGACCTAATGTCCCTATTATATTATGACAGACCAGCTAAATCTACTGTCTCTTCTACATAATGACAGACCAGCTAGATCTACTGACTTTATTATATTATGACAGATCAGCTAGATCTACTGTATCTATTATATTATGACAGACCAGCTAGATCTACTGTCTCTACTTTATTATGACAGACCAGCAAGACCTAATGTCCCTATTATATTATGACAGACCAGCTAAATCTACTGTCTCTTCTACATAATGACAGACCAGCTAGATCTACTGTCTCTATTATATTATCACAGACCAGCTAGATCTACTGTATCTATTATATTATGACAGACCATCTAGATCTACTGTCTCTATTATATTATGACAGACCAGCTAGATCTACTGTATCTACTATATTATGACAGACCAGCTAAATCTACTGTCTCTATTATATTATTACAGACCAGCTAGACCTAATGTCCCTATTATATTATTACAGACCAGGTAGATCTACTGTCTCTATTATATTATGACAGACCAGCTAGATCTAGAGTCTCTATTATATCATGACAGACCAGCGAGATCTACTGTACCTATTATATTATGACAGACCAGCTAAATCTACTGTCTCTTCTACATAATGACAGACCAGCTAGATCTACTGTCTCTATTATATTATGACAGACCAGCTAGATCTACTATCCCTAATATATTATGACAGACCAGCAAGACCTAATGTCCCTATTATATTAAGACAGACCAGCTAGATCTACTGTCTCTACTATATTATGACAGACCAGCTAGATCTACTGTTTCTAATACATTATGACAGACCAGCTAGATCTACTGTCTCTACTATAGTATGACAGACCAGCAAGATCTATTGTCTCTACTATATTATGACAGACCAGCTAGATCTACTGTCTCTATTATATTATGACAGACCAGCTAGATCTACTGTCCCTATTACATTATGACAGACCAGCAAGACCTAATGTCCCTATTATATTAAGACAGACCAGCTAGATCTACTGTCTCTATTATATTATGACAGACCAGCTACATCTACTGTATCTATTATATTATGACAGACCAGCTAGATCTACTGTCTCTATTATATTTTGACAGACCAGCTAGATCTACTGTCTCTATTATATTATGACAGACCAGCTAGATCTACTGACTCTATTATATTATGACAGACAGGCTAGATCTACTGTCTCTACTATATTATGACAGACCAGCTAGATCTACTGTCTCTACTATATTATGACAGACCAGCTAGATCTACTGTCTTTATTATATTATGACAGACCAGCTAGATCTACTGTATCTATTATATTATGACAGACCAGCTAGATCTACTGACTCTATTATATTATGACAGACCAGCTAGATCTACTGTCTCTACTATATTATGACAGACCAGCTAGATCTACTGTCTCCATTATATTATGACAGACCAGCTAAATCTACTGTCTCTTCTACATTATGAAAGACCAGCTAGATCTACTGTCTCTATTCTATTATCACAGACCAGCTAGATCTACTGTATCTATTATATTATGACAGACCAGCTAGCTCTACTGTCTCTATTATATTATCACAGACCTGCTAGATATACTGTATCTATTATATTATGAGAGACCAGCTAGATCTACTGTCTCTACTTTATTATGACAGACCAGCAAGACCTAATGTCCCTATTATATTATGACAGACCAGCTAAATCTACTGTCTCTTCTACATAATGACAGACCAGCTAGATCTACTGACTTTATTATATTATGACAGATCAGCTAGATCTACTGTATCTATTATATTATGACAGACCAGCTAGATCTACTGTCTCTACTTTATTATGACAGACCAGCAAGACCTAATGTCCCTATTATATTAAGACAGACCAGCTAGATCTACTGTCTCTACTATATTATGACAGACCAGCTAGATCTACTGTTTCTAATACATTATGACAGACCAGCTAGATCTACTGTCTCTACTATAGTATGACAGACCAGCTAGATCTATTGTCTCTACTATATTATGACAGACCAGCTAGATCTACTGTCTCTATTATATTATGACAGACCAGCTAGATCTACTGTCCCTATTACATTATGACAGACCAGCAAGACCTAATGTCCCTATTATATTAAGACAGACCAGCTAGATCTACTGTCTCTATTATATTATGACAGACCAGCTAGATCTACTGTATCTATTATATTATGACAGACCAGCTAGATCTACTGTCTCTATTATATTTTGACAGACCAGCTAGATCTACTGTCTCTATTATATTATGACAGACCAGCTAGATCTACTGACTCTATTATATTATGACAGACAGGCTAGATCTACTGTCTCTACTGTATTATGACAGACCAGCTAGATCTACTCTTTCTAATACATTATGACAGACCAGCTAGATCTACTGTCTCTACTATATTATGACAGACCAGCTAGATCTACTGTCTCTATTATATTATCACAGACAAGCTAGATCTACTGTCTCTATTATATTATGACAGACCAGATAGATCTACTGTCCCTATTATATTATGACACACCAGCTAGATCTACTGTATCTATTATATTATGACAGACCAGCTAGATCTACTGTCTCTACTATATTATGACAAACCTGCTAGATCTACTGCCTCTATTATATTATGACAGACCAGCTAGATCTACTGTATCTATTATATTATGACAGACCAGCTAGATCTACTGTATCTATTATATTATGACAGATCAGCTAGATCTACTGACTCTATTATATAATGACGGACCAGCTAGATCTACTGACTCTATTATATTATGACAGACCAGCTAGATCTACTGTCTTTATTATATTATGACAGACCAGCTAGATCTACTGTCTCTACTAAATTATGACAGACCAGCTAGATCTACTGTCTTTATTATATTATGACAGACCAGCTAGATCTACTGTATCTATTATATTATGACAGACCAGCTAGATCTACTGACTCTATTATATTATGACAGACCAGATAGATCTACTGTCCCAATTATATTATGACAGACCAGCTAGATCTACTGTCCCAATTATATTATGACAGACCAGCTAGATCTACTGTCTCTACTATATTATGACAGACCAGCTAGATCTACTGTCTCTTCTACATTATGACAGACCAGCTAGATCTACTTACTCTTTTATATTATGACATACCAGCTAGATCTGTCTCTATTATAGTATGACAGACCAGCTAGATCTACTGTCTCTATTATAGTATGACATACCAGCTAGATCTGTCTCTATTATATTCTGACAGACCAGATAGATCTACTGTCTCTATTATATTATGACAGACCAGATAGATCTACTGTCCCTATTATATTATGACAGACCAGCTAGATCTACTGTCTCTACTAAATTATGACAGACCAGCTAGATCTACTGTCTCTACTATATTATGACAGACCAGCTAGATCTACTGTCTCTATTATATTATGACAGACCAGCTAGATCTACTGTCTCTATTATATTATGACAGACCAGCTAGATCTACTGACTCTATTATATTATGACAGACCAGCTAGATCTACTGTCTCTACTATATTATGACATACCAGCTAGATCTGTCTCTATTATAGTATGACAGACCAGCTAGATCTACTGTCTCTATTATATTATGACATACCAGCTAGATCTGTCTCTATTATAGTATGACAGACCAGCTAGATCTACTGTCTCTATTATATTATGACAGACCAGCTAGATCTACTGTCTCTACTATATTATGACAGACCAGCTAGATCTACTGTCTCTACTATATTATGACAGACCAGCTAGATCTACTGTCTCTACTATATTATGACAGACCAGCTAGATCTACTGACTCTATTATATTATGACAGACCAGATAGATCTACTGTCCCTATTATATTATGACAGACCAGCTAGATCTACTGACTCTATTATATTATGACAGACCAGATAGATCTACTGTCCCTATTATATTATGACAGACCAGCTAGATCTACTGTCTTTATTATATTATGACAGACCAGCTAGATCTACTGTCTCTATTATATTATGACAGACCAGCTAGATCTACTGTCTCTATTATATTATGACAGACCAGCTAGATCTACTGTCTCTATTATATTATGACAGACCAGCTAGATCTACTATCTCTTTTATATTATGACAGACCAGATAGATCTACTGTCCCTATTATATTATGACAGACCAGCTAGATCTACTGTTTCTCGTACATTATGACAGACCAGCTAGATCTACTGTCTCTACTGTATTATGACAGACCATCAAGACCTAATGTCCCTATTATATTATGACAGACCAGCTAGATCTACTGTATCTGTTATATTCTGACAGACCAGCTAGATCTACGGTTTCTAATACATTATGACAGACCAGCTAGATCTACTGTCTCTAATATATTATGACAGACCAGCTAGATCTACTGTCTCTATTATATTATGACAGACCAGCTAGATCTACTGTTTCTAATACATTATGACAGACCAGCTAGATCTACTGTCTCTAATATATTATGACAGACCAGCTAGATCTACTATCTCTGTTATATTATGACAGACCAGCTAGATCTACTGTCTCTGTTATATTATGACAGACCAGCTAGATCTACTGTCTCTATTATATTATGACATACCAGCTAGATCTGTCTCTATTATATTATGACAGACCAGCTAGATCTACTGACTCTATTATAGTATGACAGACCAGATAGATCTACTGTCTCTATTATATTATGACAGACCAGCTAGATCTACTGTATCTACTATATTATGACAGACCAGCTAAATCTACTGAGTCTATTATATTATGACAGACCAGCTAGATCTACTGACTCTATTATAATATGACAGACCAGATAGATATACTGTCCCTATTATATTATGACAGACCAGCTAGATCTACTGAATCTACTAAATTGACAGACCAGCTAGATCTACTGTCTCTATTATATTATGACAGACCAGCTAGATCTACTGTCTCTACTAAATTATGACAGACCAGCTGGATCTACTGTTTCTAATATTTTATCACAGACCAGCTACATCTACTGTCTCTACTATATTATGACAGACCAGCTAGATCTACTGTCTCTATTATATTATGACAGACCAGCTAGATCTACTGTCTCTATTATATTATGACAGACCAGCTAGATCTACTGTTTCTAAAACATTATGACAGACCAGCTAGATCTACTGTCTCTATTATATCATGACAGACCAGATAGATCACCTGTATTTATTATATTATGACAGACCAGCTAGATCTACTGTTTCTAAAACATTATGACAGACCAGCTAGATCTACTATCTATGTTATATTATGACAGACCAGCTAGATCTACTGTCTCTGTTATATTATGACAGACCAGCTAGATCAACTGTATCTATTATATTATGACAGACCAGCTAGATCTACTGACTCTATTATATTATGACAGACCAGCTAGATCTACTGACTCTATTATATTATGACAGACCAGATAGATCTACTGTCCCTATTATATTATGACAGACCAGCTAGATCTACTGTCTCTACTAAATTATGAAAGACCAGCTAGATCTACTGTTTCTAATACATTATGACAGACCAGCTAGATCTACTGTCTCTACTATATTATGATAGACCAGCAAGACCTAATGGCCCTATTATATTATGACAGACAAGCTAGATCTACTGTATCTATTATATTATGACAGACCAGCTAGATCTACTGTTTCTAATACATTATGACAGACCAGCTAGATCTACTGTCTCAATTATATTATGACAGACCAGCTAGATCTACTGTCTCTATTATATTATGACAGACCAGCTAGATCTACTGTCTCTGTTATATTATGACAGACCAGCTAGATCTACTGATTCTATTATATTATGACAGACCAGATAGATCTACTGTCTCTATTATATTATGACAGACCAGCTAGATCTACTGTTTCTAATACATTATGACAGACCAGCTAGATCTACTATCTCTGTTATATTATGACAGACCAGCTAGATCTACTGTTTCTGTTATATTATGACAGACCAGCTAGATCTACTGTCTCTATTATATTATGACATACCAGCTAGATCTGTCTCTATTATAGTATGACATACCAGCTAGATCTACTGTCTCTATTATATTATGACAGACCAGCTAGATCTACTGACTCTATTATATTATGACAGACCAGATAGATCTACTGTCCCTATTATATTATGACAGACCAGCTAGATCTACTGTCTCTACTATATTATGACAGACCAGCTAGATCTACTGTCTCTTCTACATTATGACAGACCAGCTAGATCTACTGTCTCTATTATATTATGACAGACCAGCTAGATCTACTGACTCTATTATATTATGACAGACCAGCTAGATCTACTGTCTCTACTATATTATGACATACCAGCTAGATCTGTCTCTATTATAGTATGACAGACCAGCTAGATCTACTGTCTCTATTATATTATGACATACCAGCTAGATCTGTCTCTATTATAGTATGACAGACCAGCTAGATCTACTGTCTCTATTATATTATGACAGACCAGCTAGATCTACTGTCTCTACTATATTATGACAGACCAGCTAGATCTACTGTCTCTACTATATTATGACAGACCAGCTAGATCTACTGTCTCTACTATATTATGACAGACCAGCTAAATCTACTGTCTCTCTTATATTATGACAGACCAGCTAGATCTACTGACTCTATTATATTATGACAGACCAGATAGATCTACTGTCCCTATTATATTATGACAGACCAGCTAGATCTACTGACTCTATTATATTATGACAGACCAGATAGATCTACTGTCCCTATTATATTATGACAGACCAGCTAGATCTACTTACTCTATTATATTATGACAGACCAGATAGATCTACTGACTCTATTATATTATGACAGACCAGCTAGATCTACTGTCTCTACTATATTATGACAGACCAGCTAGATCTACTGTCTCTACTATATTATGACAGACCAGCTAGATCTACTGTCTCTTCTACATTATGACAGACCAGCTAGATCTACTGTCTCTATTATATTATGACAGACCAGCTAGATCTACTGACTCTATTATATTATGACAGACCAGATAGATCTACTGTCCCTTTTATATTATGACAGACCAGCTCGATCTACTGTATCTATTATATTATGACAGACCAGCTAGATCTACTGTCTCTACTATATTATGACATACCAGCTAGATCTGTCTCTATTATAGTATGACAGACCAGCTAGATCTACTGTCTCTATTATATTATGACAGACCAGCAAGATCTACTGACTCTATTATATTATGACAGACCAGATAGATCTACTGTCTCTACTAAATTATGACAGACCAGCTAGATCTACTGTCTTTATTATATTATGACAGACCAGCTAGATCTACTGTATCTATTATATTTTGACAGACCAGATAGATCTACTGTGTCTACTATAGTATGACAGACCAGCTAGATCTACTGTCCCAATTATATTATGACAGACCAGCTAGATCTACTGTCTTTATTATATTATGACAGACCAGCTAGATCTACTGTCTCTATTATATTATGACATACCAGCTAGATCTGTCTCTATTATAGTATGACAGACCAGCTAGATCTACTGACTCTATTATATTATGACAGACCAGCTAGATCTACTGTCTCTACTATATTATGACAGACCAGCTAGATCTACTGTCTCTACTATATTATGACAGACCAGCTAGATCTACTGTCTCTACTATATTATGACAGACCAGCTAAATCTACTGTCTCTCTTATATTATGACAGACCAGCTAGATCTACTGACTCTATTATATTATGACAGACCAGATAGATCTACTGTCCCTATTATATTATGACAGACCAGCTAGATCTACTGTCTCTACTAAATTATGACAGACCAGCTCGATCTATTGTCTTTATTATATTATGACAGACCAGCTAGATCTACTGTATCTATTATAGTATGACAGACCAGCTAGATCTACTGTCTCTATTATATTATGACAGACCAGCTAGATCTACTGACTCTATTATATTATGACAGACCAGATAGATCTACTGTCCCTATTATATTATGACAGACCAGCTAGATCTACTGACTCTATGATATTATGACAGACCAGATAGATCTACTGTCCCTATTATATTATGACAGACCAGCTAGATCTACTGTCTTTATTATATTATGACAGACCAGCTAGATATACTGTATCTATTATATTATGACAGACCAGCTAGATCTACTGTCTCTTCTACATTGTGACAGACCAGCTAGATCTACTGTCTCTATTATATTATGACAGACCAGCTAGATCTACTGTCTCTATTATGTTATGACAGACCAGATAGATCTACTGTCCATATTATATTATGACAGACCAGCTCGATCTACTGTATCTATTATATTATGACAGACCAGCTAGATCTACTGTCTCTACTATATTATGACATACCAGCTAGATCTGTCTCTATTATAGTATGACAGACCAGATAGATCTACTGTATCTATTATATTATGACAGACCAGCAAGATCTACTGACTCTATTATATTATGACAGACCAGATAGATCTACTGTCTCTACTAAATTATGACAGACCAGCTAGATCTACTGTCTTTATTATATTATGACAGACCAGCTAGATCTACTGTATCTATTATATTTTGACAGACCAGATAGATCTACTGTGTCTACTATAGTATGACAGACCAGCTAGATCTACTGTCCCAATTATATTATGACAGACCAGCTAGATCTACTGTCTTTATTATATTATGACAGACCAGCTAGATCTACTGTCTCTACTAAATTATGACAGACCAGCTAGATCTACTGTCTTTATTATATTATGACAGACCAGCTAGATCTACTGTATCTATTATATTATGACAGACCAGCTAGATCTACTGACTCTATTATATTATGACAGACCAGATAGATCTACTGTCCCAATTATATTATGACAGACCAGCTAGATCTACTGTCCCAATTATATTATGACAGACCAGCTAGATCTACTGTCTCTACTATATTATGACAGACCAGCTAGATCTACTGTCTCTTCTACATTATGACAGACCAGCTAGATCTACTTACTCTTTTATATTATGACATACCAGCTAGATCTGTCTCTATTATAGTATGACAGACCAGCTAGATCTACTGTCTCTATTATAGTATGACATACCAGCTAGATCTGTCTCTATTATATTCTGACAGACCAGATAGATCTACTGTATCTATTATATTATGACAGACCAGCTAGATCTACTGTCTCTACTAAATTATGACATACCAGCTAGATCTGTCTCTATTATAGTATGACAGACCAGATAGATCTACTGTCTCTATTATATTATGACAGACCAGCTAGATCTACTGACTCTATTATATTATGACAGACCAGATAGATCTACTGTCCCAATTATATTATGACAGACCAGCTAGATCTACTGTCTCTACTATATTATGACAGACCAGCTAGATCTACTGTCTCTTCTACATTATGACAGACCAGCTAGATCTACTTACTCTTTTATATTATGACAGACCAGATAGATCTACTGTCCCTATTATATTATGACAGACCAGCTAAATCTACTGTCTTTATTATATTATGACAGACCAGCTAGATCTACTGTCTCTATTATATTATGACAGACCAGATAGATCTACTGACTCTATTATATTATGACAGACCAGATAGATCTACTGTCCCTATTATATTATGACAGACCAGCTAGATCTACTGACTCTATTATATTATGACAGACCAGATAGATCTACTGTCCCTATTATATTATGACAGACCAGCTAGATCTACTGTCTTTATTATATTATGACAGACCAGCTAGATATACTGTCTCTACTATATTATGACAGACCAGCTAGATCTACTGTCTCTTCTACATTGTGACAGACCAGCTAGATCTACTGTCTCTATTATATTATGACAGACCAGCTAGATCTACTGACTCTATTATATTATGACAGACCAGATAGATCTACTGTCCCTTTTATATTATGACAGACCAGCTCGATCTACTGTATCTATTATATTATGACAGACCAGCTAGATCTACTGTCTCTACTATATTATGACATACCAGCTAGATCTGTCTCTATTATAGTATGACAGACCAGCTAGATCTACTGTCTCTATTATATTATGACAGACCAGCTAGATCTACTGTCTCTATTATATTATGACAGACCAGCAAGATCTACTGACTCTATTATATTATGACAGACCAGATAGATCTACTGTCTCTACTAAATTATGACAGACCAGCTAGATCTACTGTCTTTATTATATTATGACAGACCAGCTAGATCTACTGTATCTATTATATTTTGACAGACCAGATAGATCTACTGTGTCTACTATAGTATGACAGACCAGCTAGATCTACTGTCCCAATTATATTATGACAGACCAGCTAGATCTACTGTCTTTATTATATTATGACAGACCAGCTAGATCTACTGTCTCTACTAAATTATGACAGACCAGCTAGATCTACTGTCTTTATTATATTATGACAGACCAGCTAGATCTACTGTATCTATTATATTATGACAGACCAGCTAGATCTACTGACTCTATTATATTATGACAGACCAGATAGATCTACTGTCCCAATTATATTATGACAGACCAGCTAGATCTACTGTCCCAATTATATTATGACAGACCAGCTAGATCTACTGTCTCTACTATATTATGACAGACCAGCTAGATCTACTGTCTCTTCTACATTATGACAGACCAGCTAGATCTACTTACTCTTTATATTATGACATACCAGCTAGATCTGTCTCTATTATAGTATGACAGACCAGCTAGATCTACTGTCTCTATTATAGTATGACATACCAGCTAGATCTGTCTCTATTATATTCTGACAGACCAGATAGATCTACTGTCCCTATTATATTATGACAGACCAGCTAGATCTACTGTCTCTACTAAATTATGACAGACCAGCTAGATCTACTGTCTTTATTATATTATGACAGACCAGCTAGATCTACTGTCTCTATTATATTATGACAGACCAGCTAGATCTACTGACTCTATTATATTATGACAGACCAGATAGATCTACTGTCCCAATTATATTATGACAGACCAGCTAGATCTACTGTCTCTACTATATTATGACAGACCAGCTAGATCTACTGTCTCTTCTACATTATGACAGACCAGCTAGATCTACTTACTCTATTATATTATGACAGACCAGATAGATCTACTGTCCCTATTATATTATGACAGACCAGCTAAATCTACTGTCTTTATTATATTATGACAGACCAGCTCGATCTACTGTCTCTACTATATTATGACAGACCAGCTAGATCTACTGTCTCTTCTACATTATGACAGACCAGCTAGATCTACTTACTCTTTTATATTATGACAGACCAGATAGATCTACTGTCCCTATTATATTATGACAGACCAGCTAGATCTACTGTCTCTATTATATTATGACAGACCAGCTAGATCTACTGTCTCTTCTACATTGTGACAGACCAGCTAGATCTACTGACTCTATTATATTATGACAGACCAGATAGATCTACTGTCCCTTTTATATTATGACAGACCAGCTCGATCTACTGTATCTATTATATTATGACAGACCAGCTAGATCTACTGTCTCTACTATATTATGACATACCAGCTAGATCTGTCTCTATTATAGTATGACAGACCAGCTAGATCTACTGTCTCTATTATATTATGACATACCAGCTAGATCTGTCTCTATTATAGTATGACAGACCAGCTAGATCTAATGTCCCTATTATATTATGACAGACCAGCTAGATCTACTGACTCTATTATATTATGACAGACCAGCTAGATCTACTGTCTCTACTATATTATGACAGACCAGCTAGATCTACTGTCTCTATTATATTATGACAGACCAGCTAGATCTACTGTCCCTATTATATTATGACAGACCAGCTAGATCTACTGTCTCTCTACTAAATTATGACAGACCAGCTAGATCTACTGTCTTTATTACATTTTGACAGACCAGATAGATTACTGTCTCTATTATAGTATGACAGACCAGCTAGATCTACTGTCTCTATTATATTATGACATACCAGCTAGATCTGTCTCTATTATAGTATGACAGACCAGCTAGATCTACTGTCTCTATTATATTATGACATACCAGCTAGATCTGTCTCTATTATATTCTGACAGACCAGATAGATCTACTGTATCTATTATATTATGACAGACCAGCTAGATCTACTGTCTCTATTATATTATGACAGACCAGCAAGATCTACTGACTCTATTATATTATGACAGACCAGATAGATCTACTGTCTCTATTATATTATGACAGACCAGCTAGATCTACTGTCCCTATTATATTATGACAGACCAGCTAGATCTACTGTCTCTACTAAATTATGACAGACCAGCTAGATCTACTGTCTTTATTACATTTTGACAGACCAGATAGATTACTGTCTCTATTATAGTATGACAGACCAGCTAGATCTACTGTCTCTATTATATTATGACATACCAGCTAGATCTACTGTGTCTATTATAGTATGACAGACCAGCTAGATCTACTGTCTCTACTATATTATGACAGACCAGCTAGATCTACTGTCTCTACTATATTATGACAGACCAGCTAGATCTACTGTCTCTACTACATTATGACAGACCAGCTAGATCTACTGACTCTATTATATTATGACATACCAGATAGATCTACTGTCCCTATTATATTATGACAGACCAGCTAGATCTACTGTCTCTACTAAATTATGACAGACCAGCTAGATCTACTGTATCTATTATAGAATGACAGACCAGATAGATCTACTGTATCTATTATAGTATGACAGACCAGATAGATCTACTCTCCCTATTATATTATGACAGACCAGCTAGATCTACTGTCTCTACTAAATTATGACAGACCAGCTAGATCTACTGTCTTTATTATATTATGACAGACCAGCTAGATCTACTGTATCTATTATATTATGACAGACCAGAGATCTACTGTACCTATTATATTATGACAGACCAGCTAGATCTACTGTCTCTTCTACATTATGACAGACCAGAAAGATCCACTGTCTCTATTATATTATCAAAGACAAGCTAGATCTACTGACTCTATTTTATTATGACAGACCAGCTAGATCTACTGACTCTATTATATTATGACAGACCAGATAGATCTACTGTCCCTATTATATTATGACAGACCAGCTAGATCTACTGTCTCTACTAAATTATGACAGACCAGCTAGATCTATTGTCTTTATTATATTATGACAGACCAGCTAGATCTACTGTATCTATTATATAGAAAGCTACTTCCGGCGCCGACAGAGATGGCCGCCTCGCTTCGCGTTCCTAGGAAACTATGCAGTTTTTTGTTTTTTTACGTGTTATTTCTTACACTAGTACCCCAGGTCATCTTAGGTTTCTTTACATACAGCCGACATACAGCCGACAAGAACTACTGAATATAAGATCAGCGTCAACTCACCATCAGTACGACCAAGAATATGTTTTTCGCGATGCGGATCCTGTGTTCTGCCTTACAACCAGTGTAACCGAGTGGATCACATGCAGCGAAAAAAAAAAAAAAACGACTCAGAAAAAGAGGGAAACGAAGCGGTCTTCTGGTCAGACTCCGGAGACGGGCACACCGTGCACCACTCCCTAGCATTCTTCTTGCCAATGTCCAGTCTCTTGACAACAAGGTTGATGAAATCCGAGCAAGGGTAGCATTCCAGAGGGACATCAGAGACTGTAACGTTCTCTGCTTCACGGAAACATGGCTAACTGGAGAGACGCAATCCGTAGCGGTGCAGCCAGCGGGTTTCTCCACGCATCGCGCCGACAGAAACAAACATCTTTCTGGTAAGAAGAGGGGCGGGGGCGTATGTCTTATGGCCAACGTGACATGGTGTGATGAAAGAAACATACAGGAACTCAAATCCTTCTGTTCACCTGATTTAGAATTCCTCACAATCAAATGTAGACCGCATTATCTACCAAGAGAATTCTCTTCGATTATAATCACAGCCGTATATATCCCCCCAAGCAGACACATCGATGGCTCTGAACAAACTTTATTTAACTCTCTGCAAACTGGAAACGATTTATCCGGAGGCTGCATTCATTGTAGCTGGGGATTTTAACAAGGCTAATCTGAAAACAAGACTCCCTAAATTTTATCAGCATATCGATTGCGCAACCAGGGGTGGAAAGACCCTGGATCATTGTTACTCTAACTTCCGCGACGCATATAAGGCCCTGCCCCGCCCCCTTTCGGAAAAGCTGACCACGACTCCATTTTGTTGATCCCTGCCTACAGACAGAAACTAAAACAAGAAGCTCCCACGCTGAGGTCTGTCCAACGCTGGTCCGACCAAGCTGACTCCCCACTCCAAGACTGCTTCCATCACGTGGACTGGGAGATGTTTCATATTGCGTCAGACAACAACATTGACGAATACGCTGATACGGTGTGCGAGTTCATTAGAACGTGCGTTGAAGATGTCGTTCCCATAGCAACGATTAAAACATTCCCTAACCAGAAACCGTGGATTGATGGCAGCATTCGTGTGAAACTGAAGGCACGAACCACTGCTTTTAATCAGGGCAAGGTGTCTGGTAACATGGCTGAATACAAACAGTGCAGCTATTCCCTCCGCAAGGCTATCAAACAAGCTAAGCGCCAGTACAGAGACAAAGTAGAATCTCAATTCAACGGCTCAGACACAAGAGGTATGTGGCAGGGTCTACAGTCAATCACGGACTACAGGAAGAAACCCAGCCCAGTCACGGACCAGGATGTCTTGCTCCCAGGCAGACTAAATAACTTTTTGCCCGCTTTGAGGACAATACAGTGCCACTGACACGGCCTGCAACGGAAACATGCGGTCTCTCCTTCACTGCAGCCGAAGTGAGTAAGACATTTAAACGTGTTAACCCTCGCAAGGCTGCAGGCCCAGACGGCATCCCCAGCCGCGCCCTCAGAGCATGCGCAGACCAGCTGGCCGGTGTGTTTACGGACATATTCAATCAATCCCTATACCAGTCTGCTGTTCCCACATGCTTCAAGAGGGCCACCATTGTTCCTGTTCCCAAGAAAGCTAAGGTAACTGAGCTAAACGACTACCGCCCCGTAGCACTCACATCCGTCATCATGAAGTGCTTTGAGAGACTAGTCAAGGACCATATCACCTCCACCCTACGTGACACCCTTGACCCACTCCAATTTGCTTACCGCCCAAATAGGTCCACAGACGATGCAATCTCAACCACACTGCACACTGCCCTAACCCATCTGGACAAGAGGATTACCTATGTGAGAATGCTGTTCATCGACTACAGCTCGGCATTCAACACCATAGTACCCTCCAAGCTCGTCATCAAGCTCGAGACCCTGGGTCTCGACCCCGCCCTGTGCAACTGGGTACTGGACTTCCTGACGGGCCGCCCCCAGGTGGTGAGGGTAGGCAACAACATCTCCTCCCCGCTGATCCTCAACACTGGGGCCCCACAAGGGTGCGTTCTGAGCCCTCTCCTGTACTCCCTGTTCACCCACGACTGCGTGGCCATGCACGCCTCCAACTCAATCATCAAGTTTGCGGACGACACAACAGTGGTAGGCTTGATCACCAACAACGACGAGACGGCCTACAGGGAGGAGGTGAGGGCCCTCGGAGTGTGGTGTCAGGAAAATAACCTCACACTCAACGTCAACAAAACTAAGGAGATGATTGTGGACTTCAGGAAACAGCAGAGGGAACACCCCCATCCACATCGATGGAACAGTAGTGGAGAGGGTAGCAAGTTTTAAGTTCCTCGGCATACACATCACAGAAAAACTGAATTGGTCCACTCACACAGACAGCATCGTGAGGAAGGCGCAGCAGCGCCTCTTCAACCTCAGGAGGCTGAAGAAATTCGGCTTGTCACCAAAAGCACTCACAAACTTCTACAGATGCACAATCGAGAGCATCCTGGCGGGCTGTATCACCGCCTGGTATGGCAACTGCACCGCCCTCAACCGTAAGGCTCTCCAGAGGGTAGTGAGGTCTGCACAACGCATCACCGGGGGCAAACTACCTGCCCTCCAGGACACCTACACCACCCGATGCTACAGGAAGGCCATAAAGATCATCAAGGACATCAACCACCCGAGCCACTGCCTGTTCACCCCGCTGCCATCCAGAAGGCGAGGTCAGTACAGGTGCATCAAAGCTAGGACCGAGAGACTGAAAAACAGCTTCTATCTCAAGGCCATCAGACTGTTAAACAGCCACCACTAACATTGAGTGGCTACTGCCAACACACTGTCAATGACACTGACTCTACTCCAGCCACTTTAATCATGGGAATCGATGGGAAATGATGTAAATATATCACTAGCCACTTTAAACAATGCTACCTTATATAATGTTACTTACCCTACATTGTTCATCTCATATGCATACGTTGATACTGTACTCTATATCATCGACTGCATCCTTATGTAATACATGTATCACTAGCCACTTTAACTATGCCACTTGGTTTACATACTTATCTCATATGTATATACTGTACTCGATATCATCTACTGTATCTTGCCTATGCTGCTCTGTACCATCACTCATTCATATATCCTTATGTACATATTCTTTATCCCCTTACACTGTGTATGACAGTAGTTTTTTTTGGAATTGTTAGTTAGATTACTTGCTCGTTATTACTGCATTGTCGGAACTAGAAGCACAAGCATTTCGCTACACTCGCATTAACATCTGCTAACCATGTGTATGTGACAAATAAAATTTGATTTGATTTGATTTGATTTGATATATTATGACAGACCAGATAGATCTACTGTATCTATTATAGTATGACAGACCAGCTAGATCTACTGTCTCTATTATATTATGACAGACCAGCTAGATCTACTGACTCTATTATATCATGACAGACCAGATAGATCTACTGTCCCTATTATATTATGACAGACCAGCTAGATCTACTGTCCCTATTATATTATGACAGACCAGCTAGATCTACTGACTCTATTATGTTATGACAGACCAGATAGATCTACTGTCCATATTATATTATGACAGACCATCTAGATCTACTGTATCTATTATAGTATGACTGACCAGCTACATCTACTGCCTCTATTATATTATGACAGACCAGATAGATCTACTGACTCTATTATGTTATGACAGACCAGATAGATCTACTGTACATATTATATTATGACAGACCATCTAGATCTACTGTATCTATTATAGTATGACTGACCAGCTACATCTACTGCCTCTATTATATTATGACAGACCAGATAGATCTACTGTCCCTATGATATTATGACAGACCAGCTAGATCTACTGTCTCTATTATATTATGACAGACCAGCTAGATCTACTGTCTCTTCTACATTATGACAGACCAGCTAGATCTACTGACTCTATTATATTATGACAGACCAGCTAGATCTACTGTCTCTATTATATTATGACAGACCAGCTAGATCTACTGACTCTATTATAGTATGACAGACCAGCTATATCTCCTGTATCTATTATATTATGACAGACCAGCTAGATCTACTGACTCTATTATGTTATGACAGACCAGATAGATCTACTGTCCATATTATATTATGACAGACCATCTAGATCTACTGTATCTATTATAGTATGACTGACCAGCTACATCTACTGCCTCTATTATATTATGACAGACCAGCTAGATCTACTGACTCTATTATATTATGACAGACCAGATAGATCTACTGTCCCTATTATATTATGACAGACCAGCTAGATCTACTGTCTCTACTATATTATGACAGACCAGCTAGATCTACTGTCTCTTCTACATTATGACAGACCAGAAAGATCCACTGTCTCTATTATATTATCATAGACAAGCTAGATCTACTGACTCTATTATATTATGACAGACCAGCTAGATCTACTATCCCTATTATATTATGACAGACCAGCTAGATCTACTGTCTCTACTAAATTATGACAGACCAGCTAGATCTACTGTCTTTATTATATTATGACAGACCAGCTAGATCTACTGTATCTATTATATTATGACAGACCAGATAGATCTACTGTATCTATTATAGTATGACAGACCAGCTAGATCTACTGTCTCTACTATATTATGACAGACCAGCTAGATCTACTGTCTCTTCTACATTATGACAGACCAGAAAGATCCACTGTCTCTATTATATTATCATAGACAAGCTAGATCTACTGACTCTATTATATTATGACAGACCAGCTAGATCTACTGTATCTATTATATTATGACAGACCAGATAGATCTACTGTATCTATTATATTATGACAGACCAGCTAGATCTACTGTCTCTATTATATTATGACAGACCAGCTAGATCTACTGTCTCTAATATATTATGACAGACCAGCTAGATCTACTGTCTCTATTATATTATGACAGACCAGCTAGATCTACTGCCTCTGATATATAATGAGAGACCAGCTAGATCTACTGTCTCTATTATATTATGACAGACCGGCTAGATCTACTGACTCTATTATATCATGACAGACCAGATAGATCTACTGCCTCTATCATATTATGACAGACCAGATAGATCTACTGCCTCTATCATATTATGACAGACCAGCTAGATCTGCTGTCTATTATATTATGACAGACCAGCTAGATCTACTGTATCTATTATATTATGAGAGACCAGCTAGATCTACTGTCTCTATTATATTATGACAGACCAGCTAGATCTACTGTCTCTATTATATTATGACAGACCAGATAGATCTACTGTCTCTATTATATTATGACAGACCAGCTAGATCTACTGTCTCTACTAAATTATGACAGACCAGCTAGATCTACTGTCTTTATTATATTATGACAGACCAGCTAGATCTACTGTATCTATTATATTTTGACAGACCAGATAGATCTACTGTATCTATTATAGTATGACAGACCAGCTAGATCTACTGTCTCTATTATATTATGACAGACCAGCTAGATCTACTGTCTCTATTATATTATGACAGACCAGCTAGATCTACAGTCTCTACTATATTATGACAGACCAGCTAAATCTACTGCCTCTATTATATTGTGACAGACCAGCTAGATCTACTGACTCTACTATATTATGACAGACCAGCTAGATCTACTGTCTCTATTATATTATGACAGACCAGCTAGATCTACTGTCCCTATTATATTATGACAGACCAGCTAGATCTACTGTCTCTACTAAATTATGACAGACCAGCTAGATATACTGTCTTTATTATATTATGACAGACCAGCTAGATCTACTGTATCTATTATATTATGACAGACCAGATAGATCTACTGTATCTATTATAGTATGACAGACCAGCTAGATCTACTGTCTCTATTATATTATGACAGACCAGCTAGATCTACTGACTCTATTATATCATGACAGACCAGATAGATCTACTGTCCCTATTATATTATGACAGACCAGCTTGATCTACTGTCCCTATTATATTATGACAGACAAGATAGATCTACTGTCTCTACTAAATTATGACAGACCAGCTAGATCTACTGACTCTATTATATTATGACAGACCAGCTAGATCTACTGTCCCTATTATATTATGACAGACCAGCTAGATCTACTGTCTCTATTATATTATGACAGACCAGATAGATCTACTGTCCCTATTATATTATGACAGACCAGCTAGATCTACTGTCTCTATTATATTATGACAGACCAGCTAGATCTACTGACTCTATTATATTATGACAGACCAGCTAGATCTACTGTCTCTACTATATTATGACAGACCAGCTAGATCTACTGTCTCTACTATATTATGACAGACCAGCTAGATCTACTGTCTCTACTATATTATGACAGACCAGCTAAATCTACTGTCTCTCTTATATTATGACAGACCAGCTAGATCTACTGACTCTATTATATTATGACAGACCAGATAGATCTACTGTCCCTATTATATTATGACAGACCAGCTAGATCTACTGTCTCTACTAAATTAT